>NC_053130.1:13270675-13375675 GCF_010015445.1 Perca fluviatilis | reverse complement strand
ATATATATATATATATATATATATATATACACATATATATATATATATATATATATATACATATATATACACATATATATATATATATATACTACCCCAAAAATATATATATATATGAGAGAAGAATGAGTATCCATTGTGTTCTAGTCAGTATTAAATGGGACCGATGTAGATTTCTTGTCAGGGTCTTAATGCGGCTTTGGCTTAGCTTGAAGTGTGGAACTCTTCACTACTTCTCCTGTACTAGCACACATTCATTTTTTTGACTTTAGAGAAACAAGCTATTAGCATCCAGCAGTTACCAAAAAAAGCCTGGCATGATGAAAAGTTGGGCACGTTGAAATGGCAAAAGAAAATCTTCCAAGTTATGGAACCCAGAGAAGTAGCTACGGGTCCAATTTAAACACGTCTGACGATATAAGCTTGTTTCCAGACATTGATTGGTTTCTGCGTAACATCCAAATACTCCCACCCTAACACCACCAAAACATTAATATTTGGCGTTGGTACACATGAAAAATGCCAACAACAATCTATGTGAGAGCCCTTTGACAAATCTTGTCATTGGCACAATCCCAAAGTCCGGACTCAAAGACTCACGGACTTTGGTGCGCGTTCTCGCGGAATTCGTAAGGGCTTAGGGTTGTCCCAATGTGGAATTTCAAAGGGCGTGAGGGTTGGAGTACACACTTACTGAGCCCTTTCCGTGAGTCTGCATCGATGCAGACTTCACCAAAGGGAATTACCCACAGTTCAAAGCGTTGTGACGTTTACCGTGGAGACGATAGGGAAATCTGGAAATTACGAAGGTAAACAACAGCACGACACACGACCACGGAACGGACCAACCTGTTGTCCAGCTTGTAACACAAGAGTTTGGAATCAGGTAGCCGTCTCCTGGGCCTTGGCCGTGTGGAAAGCAACAAACTTCAAATGAAAATTCCCAAACCGGCAAGTGTCAGCAACATCTTTGTTATTAAACGTTGCCAAGGTAACATGTGATCTCGTGAAGTGCTGTCCCGATCCCATTTTTACCTATCTGAGCCCATGTGGCCTCACACACTCACTCACTTAGTACCTGAGATCAATTAAGTCTGTGAGTCCTTAGTCCTCAGGGCTCACTTTGGGATTGGGCCAGAGTAACCTGGAGCATGTGTATCGATACAGTCCCAAAAAAAAAAAAAAAAAATTAATAAAAAATAAAAAAAAAGTAAGGAGCTGGTCAAAATGCGGTCAGTGTTCCAATCGGGGGGACTCTATTCCAACCTCCTGCTCCTCTTTTCAACCACAAGGACACTCACCTTGCTTGGCTTCCTGGCTACAATTGAGAACTGCCTGCCAGGGTTGATGTTAGTGAAAGAAAAGAAAAAAACCAAGGGCAAAAAACATCAAACCTTCCAAAAAATGAGAAGCTGACATGCTCTCTCCTAATGGCTCTGTCCTCGATGTGCACTATTCTTGTTTTCACAAAGGTCCTGCGGTCTTTTTGTTTGTTTCAATACTTTCAAGGGGTTTGTGTTTTTGGGGTGGATAAGATATGAATTTTTCAAAGTTGTCAAAGCTTTAGCCACGTTATTAAGTACCTGAGGACTGCTCCAACCCATTACATGAGCAGCACTCAATATTCCTTGGTGGTCTAGTGCATTAAGCAATGAGCCACAAATGGGAGTAAGGGTGCATTAAGAGCCATCAGCATTCCCCAATATGATGTTAGGCTGATTAGCACTGCCACAGCAGTTTTTTTACAATTATTTTTTAAATTAGACCTGCTTTTTTCCTTTCCCAAATAATACCTACAGCCTGTACTCCTTGGAGAACTGGTACACAAATTGAAAAGGGAAGTGCTTAAATTCCTCCATATGCTCTCCTAGAAGTAGCATGGTCTGTTTGGCATCCTTTACAACTAATTCTGACAGTGTATCGACTGCCAGTCTCACGCACCTGTAAAACTGAGACAGCTTTGAAAGGCCTGATGTGTGCCTTTTTTTACTCTGCAGCTACATACTCCGAGTCCATGATGGTTGACTAGGAGCCCTTTCAAGCCTCACTGACTTTTTACAACATCTTATAATCACATACCAAAATGGACAGCCTGAAGGAGCAACAGAATGAGGTGCCACTATTCTGCACCGGGCAGAGCAAGATGAAACAAATCAGTTTGAACTGTTATTAAGCTCTAGTTGATTCATCAAAGAAAGCTGCAAGTTATTTTATAGGCTTTCTATGTTGTGAATTCACAGCAGAAAATTAAGAACTCTTCCTTCAAAAAATTCCGTCTCTCTCCTAAGCTCTTAGACCAAGTTTTATATCTTTGGGCATTATCATATTCTAGCAGCAGAGAAAGACCCTACCAGTCATTCTCATGATTTCTTCTGCATGTGGCTCTGCGTTTACTCACAGTCTCTATCAAGTGAATCACAGAACCAAAAGGAATTGTAGCATCATTTTGTGGATTGAAAATAAAAGGGAGAATTCTTTTCAGATGATCTTGCTCAACTATTTTTGTAAGGAATTCTTCCGTGGTATCATTTAACGTGACTACGCTGAAAAGAGTTCCAGCTTTAGCATCCAGCATGCTAATGATCCCACATTAATGTCATCCTACTGGCAACCTTCCCATCCCTCCTGTCTACAATATTATCACAAGTGCTGCAATAATAATAATAATAATTACATCATTCTATTCACTCCCATAAAATGTAGGCCTGAAACCAAAATCTGATGAGTTCTATGTTACTGTGTATCATACTAGTTTGAGGCACAAGCAACTCTAATTTATAACACGACACCCTCCCATCGTCTGGTAAAAGGACAATAAATCACAAACACCCTGTAGCTAAATGCTAACTTTTCAACTGAAATCACGTTCTCCCACCAACAGCTGGATGTATCACAACAACATTAGGACACTCTGTTCCCAGTGAAAACGAGAAATTCCTTTACTTTTATCTCCACCATTTTTTGTTGTTGTTGCTTGGTCTTCTACGACGATGTCAGATGTGTCTGGATTTTGTTGAGGAGGCATTCAATTTAAAACCACACATTGAAGAAATATATAACACTGCTGCAACCTCTCAGAGTTCATTGGAATTACAGTGGCGATGTGGGAGCAAATGGCAGACAAGTGATTGTTTACACGTTCAGTTTAATTTAAAAGCACTAATTTACAATGGAAATGTCTTTTTAGTCATTTTTTGAGAAACTATGTAGAAACATGCTGTGTGGAAACCCCGTTAAGTAAAAGCTTATATTAAATATGACAAAAGTATCACATCAGAAGTAACTCCAATTATACTTTCCTAAAATTATCAAACTTTATGGCCTATGCCTCATCAACTTTTTCTCTGAAAGGGCCTTGTTCAGAGAGACCTGTTTCCTGTCCAGCGTTGCTGTTCTTGGCAGCGTTGTGCAGATGGGACTGATTTCTGACAGACCACACACCATTTTAAAGGGTGGATGGCGTTTATTTTTATGGAGGGGCTAGCAAATACCTCTCAAATGGGTCAAGATATTTGCACAAATTAAGTTACCTATACATTTAGTGTTCCACCCTTTCTTCTCTGCCACCCCACACTTTCTGAAATGAATAAATACATAAATGACCATGGTTCTGATCAGTTTCATGGCACAACCTTGACACGATGAGAGGTTCTTAGAGGTTTGCAGCTGGTGTATGTGCAGAGCTACGTGAAATCAAACAGGATATCATTAAGGCAATGTCCTGAAAGACAGCACGTGTTCAACACACGTGACTGTGTGTGTGTGTGTGTGTGTGTGTCTGGATGGTTGTACTATACAATCAACATGGCAGAGGCATGTTTCCTGGCTCTCACTGCCATGGTGCAGCTGTTGATTCAGCTGGATTGTGTGCGTTTGGGAGGGGGACACAGAGGGCTGTGGGGGGGGGGGTGAAAAGAGACCGACCGAAGGAACAGCATGGTCTGAACCATCCCCACGAGGCTCAACAGTCATAACTGAGTTCATGTTAACGACCCGAGTGCTAACTTGCAGCTAAATCCCCATTACACTTCGGACTAATACGAACATGTGCATGGTTACGAAAGAGCAACACACATTAGTAGAAGGTCACTTCTGCATAAACACCTACTGTTGAAATGCATCAAGTACACATAATTCACGCAATACATGATTAACTAATTTAGGCTGCTTAAGAAACACAAACATTTGTTCATATGTGGTTTGATGGCACTCATACTGACCTACAGTAGTTATTTTTAGTTTACTGTATTGAGTAGTTTTGTTGTGTATTTTGTATTTTTCAAGTAGTTTTTAAAATCGTTAATTTAAAATGTACTTGATTACGTTTTGAGTTAAGTATTGCATTTCGCTACATTACAAATTCCATCCGTTACGGAGTAAAAAAGAAAAAAAAACTTAGACTAACAAAAACCGAAAGGAGATGAATGATCAGCATCTAGGCCAGGCCTGGATTGGATAGGCTAATCAGGAGCACCGGGAGAATTCCCGGTGGGCCGGTCTGGTTTTCTGGTTGTGAAAGCCAGGTTGAAATCATAATCATAGTTGAATATCATCGATGCCGTCTCTAGGCTGCCTGCACTCGCAGCCCACTTTTTGTATTTACAGTATTTATTTTTTCTTGCAGCCCACCGTTCTCTATATTCATGCAGCCCACTCGCAGAGTGCAGCCTGGTTAATGATGACGTATTTATGTTTTGAGTCCTCCGACAGCGGCACCTTGCTAAAATAACTAACAAACCATCCGCATACACTTCAGTTACTGGTGCTTGTTGGAGGATGCCACTGCGAGCAAAAATAAGCTGTTTTAAACGGGTAATAGAAAGTGCAAAACGGCACTGAAAAGGTGACCACTTAAAAAAAGAGAGCTCTAGAAAGTGACGCGGCCATATTAACTTTATCTTATTTTAGCGAAACGCCAAACGAAGACGGTGAGATGGATAAGCTGACCGGGGATTTCCACTGGATGCGTAATGGCAGCCGGACCGGCTCCGTCGTTCGCGTTCTTCCGGCCGAACCCACCCCACCTCCGGATTTGTTGCGAACGGCGTGCCCGTAACTGACAGCTGTAGTCACGAGGACCCAAAAGCGAATTCAGGTAGAGTAGAACCACAAAACCAACAACAGTTTGTTTTCATCCAGAGGAGTAAAAGGGAAATAACTCTAAGCTGTGTTTTCATGGTGTAGTGCTAGGGAAATATGATCCCGGACGCGCAACCGGTGTGTACGGTGTATTTTTTATTTTGAAAATTAACCGGATATTTATTTTGTTTCTGTGCTCGACTTCCTGTCCCGCACTATCTGCCGTGTGCTGAATTGCTGCGGAGCTCTCCGTCGTCCGGCAAAAATAGCAGCTCTGCGTATCTGCTGCGGACTGACGGAACTGGGAGGGAGTCGGGACGCGGACGTTCCGCAGTCTGTGGAAATACACAGATTGACTTTAATGGAAACCTAATGACTCCGTCGACGTTCCGCATCCAGTGGAAATTGCCGGTAAGTTAGGAGACGTGCAGGATGCTAGCGGTCTTGCAAAACAATACAACGTTGCTTGCAAACCAGCGTTTAGGTTTATGAATCAAACTTGTTCTTGTAGCTCCGCAGCAGCAGCTACTAGTTCAGTTTGTTGCTAACAGTGACAATGAAGAGCCAGTAACGTTACCAAGCACCAGCTATATGAGCCTATAAATCCAGTTTGGGCAGGTAGGGTTGCTCATTGACTGAATATTATAAGAATTAATAAGAGTGTGGTGTAGACCTGCTCTATATGAAAAATGCCCTGGGATAATTAATGATGCCAGATGATTCGGCACTACCATAATGAAACTGACTTGACCAGAAAGCTTTGTAAAAAGGAGAGATTTGTGCTGAGAATTATGACAATTTATAAAGAAATTTTTTTTTTGGGGGAAGGAGGGGAGGTTTTTTGGTTTGGGGTAGGTGGGGTGGGTGTGAAAGGCACATATAATGTATTTTGATGTAGTTTAAAGCGGTTGTATCACAGTGTGTGAACAAGCAAACCTAATCAGATTTTACAATATAATAATGTTTTTGCCCAAATATTACTTGTGACCCATTATGCCTTTATCCTCGAAATTATGATAGTAAATACACAAAGCCCACGACTGAAAGGGAAGAGAAAGTTATATGAAATATTATTCAAAGGAAAAAATTGATTATGGTGTCATTAGAAAGTGCTGTAACTTGTTCTTTATTTAATTTCAAGTTTTGGATATCTGGGATTACTTATTTGCACAGAAAAAAAATAAAATTCTGAAAATAGACAAAAAAAAAATACACTGAATTACAAGGCTGTAGAGAACAGGGCACTATTGCAGACTTATATACTAAGGTTTTGATTACGTTAGTAAAGTGGGCTGAAAATGAGTCCCACTCCGGCCCTGATCTAGGCTGCCTACCAGGCGCCAAGTCTTTCTGTAGGAGATTAAAAATGAGATAGAGGAGGATCAGGCGTGCACCGACAGTTCAGAGACCCTAACCCTATTTTTTTTAATGTATGTAAGTAACTTTAACTTAAAGTACATTTTAATTGAACTACTTATTACTTTTACGTGAGTAATTTTTCAGATAGGTAATTTTACTTGTACTTGAGTAATATTTCATCAAAGTATTGGTACTTTTACTTGTACAATATTTTAGTACTTTTTCCACCTCTGGTTATTTCAACATCTTACAATGTTATGCCAACCAAATATTTCATCTTGACAGTCTTCACTTTTTCTACTTTCCCTGTGTCAGCGCAGTGAAATACAAGATGCTGCAGTGCTATATTAAAATGAATTACGCCTGGCCTGTGATCTGAGTGCCCTGGCACTTATACATCACGCCTGGCATTATTTACAAAGCCACACTCTTGGGAAGGAGCGATGGAAGGGGGATCAGGGAGGAACTTGCAAGGGGTTCAAAGGCATCTCTCAACTCAAATCCACTCCAAGCTCTTCTGTGGTGCACAGTTATCGTCTCAACCAGCCGAGCTTCTCGGCTCTCTGCTGTGCCACGGCTCAACTTCTGCACAGCTCTCCAAACGGCTTAGTGATCTGGTGCCATGATTTGACACTCCAACAGTTCTCAGTCAAAAACCTTCACTGCACAACAGTGTGATGAACTGTTCACTCACGCACGCTTCAAGCAATATATTTGCAGAAAAATCCCCTTGTTATGCCAGACTGATAACAAAAGGCACACTAGGGGTTTAATGAAATGTGAAAATGAAATAACAGCAGGAGGAAAGAGCAGGAGGCAGAGATAGGAGACCAAAACAAAGATTGAAAATAAAGAGGGACATGAAGTTGGCGAGATTCCCCCATGTGAGCTGCAGGGACTTGAACAAGGCTAATTTCCCAGCTGTGGCACCCTCCTGTGGTCCCACTTTGTCTGCTACGCTCTTTCCTTTTTCATTGACTACATGGAGAGAGTGGACTGTTTGCTCTCTATTACAAAATGTTTCTGTGGACTCAAAGGAAGTCCAGCAGACAGTGAGTAAGAGGGTTTGATCAACCACAGCCACCGGGCCTGGGGATATAGTGCGGGGGTGGACCATTTTATGTTGTACTCTTAAGCAACTGAACTCTAAATCTCACTGCCAAGGCAACTGCAAAATCTCATTCCCAAAGCATAATATGTAAAAGCATGTGTGTCAAAAATGACCTCACGTGAGAGAGAGAGAGAGAGAGTTGCTACGCATGTACTTTATTAGTCTCACTGAGTATGTGTAGTAGATGGGTGTGTTGGACCGACAGGGAAAAGTCCAACTAAGAGTTTCCATTTTCATCAACTTCAAGGTATTTTACACACCTCATCCATATTCTTTCAACAATACGGTTCTCAGTGTTACTCAGCGTTTATTTTCCTGACTTTAATTGGGCATGTATGGTGATCACGCTATCAGAGGGAAACTATACAGAGTTATCCAAATAGAAATTCTACAATAAAAACATGACTTTAGCACTCCTCCTCTACTGCTCTTCACCAGCCTGCCAACCCAAACAGCTGCACACCAATTTCTAATTGACAATTTAACCTCTAGTAACCACAGTTTCTTTGAACGAGCTGTGACAATATTCAAGCCAGAGACTTAAAAAACCTGTCACCCACAGTCATATTTTTTCAGAGTAGCTTTGTGGAGTGAGCTAGACACTTACACTGGGTATCTTAAACATTACACTTATATCCAAACGAAAAGAGGTGGAGACAGATCTACAGTATATCTGGAGTCCTTGTTAAGATTCCAAGGAGGAGAATCTTAAGACGCCTGGTTTGCATTACTTGGTTTTTAAAAACTGCTTCAGGGACAGTTAAATTGCCTCCTTCTTTGACATGAAACTCAGCTTCCTAACCTCCAAAACCAAATACGGAAAATTGACAAAAGAGGAATGCTAAAACAAACCGCTGTCCATCATTTATATCATTACAGAACATTAACATACTATAGATGGAGCAAGTTTAACATCAGGAAACTGGATTTTAAAACAAGGATGAATTCCCTCAAGATAATAAAAGAGAACATCACAATTAATTAGACACCGTCTGTGAACATTGAATCAGCAGTTAACTTTGTTGAAAATGTGATTTTCAGCGCCATGCGATTGGTCTTCTCTTGAGACACACACACACACACACACACACACACACACACACACACACACACACAAATACACACACACACACACACACACACACACACACACACACACACACACACACACACACACACACACACACACACACACACACACTTTATGAAAGACTGCCATGTAATTATTAAGAAATAGCTGTATTTATGTGATTGGTTGTTATTGCGCTGTCAAGAAATGTAAATGTATATAGCATATACCGGTAATTGACAGTTTCTAACTCTTATTGGAGAAATGTTCTATCAGATCAGTTTTTTTATATCATTTATGTCACCCAGCCCTGGTCAGGATTAGCTGTATAAGTCCCTGTAACGTCATTAATGAATGTTCAGAAATTATTTTATTGTTGAGACATGGAGCCTTTAATAGAACATTGCTTTAAAAACACTAATCCTTGTAGTTGGAGCTTATATAAAAAGACCATTAATTAATAGAAATGCCTGTTTAAACTCTACAGTGACTCTTTAACAGCACATAGGGTCACACTTGACTGATCAATGAGCACCAGTGACACAATGTGAGCAAGTTGTAATGAGAAAAGAAAACCTATTTGAGATCACTGAGGCAAATCCTTGTTTTATTGGATGAAATGAAGCTTCTAAGCATTAACTAATTAAATCAGTGACAAAGAAAAGTTAGTGAGGCAGAGCTGGCCGGAGCAGGCCTGTGTTTAACCTCTCCCTCACTTTAAACTAAAGAGATGATCTGGTGTATTATGGTCTATTATGTAGTGAGAAAAGCCCAAAGTGTTGTGTCAGCTGTGTTACAGGATCAGAGCCCTGGAGTGATTCAACGTCAGTGTCGTTGTGTTGTTTTTGTTTGTTTTGATTTGTAATTACGAGTGACTAGAGCACCTGACATCTGCTCCATTAACCAACAGAGAAGTGCTGCTCAGCACTCACCTTCTGAAAGAAATCCTCCCCTCCGTTGACTCTCCCCTCAGAGGCAGCTAGAGTGAGACAGAGAAAGAAAATAAAAACATTAATAAAACCACCCAGCTCAGTGTTTTGTAACCTTAACACAGCCAAATCACACACAGATTATCAAGTCTCCTCAAAATGTTGTGGTATCTTCACTCAGCAGTGTTTATGGTGGATCTCCATTTCTTTGGATATACTGTTTGGCACAGCGACTGATACTGCTCATATGCAGGAATGGAAGAAAATGTTCCTAGTAATTTTGTATAATCCTAAAGATTGGATACAGCTTCCATGTAACAAATTGATGGATACAGTGAAAATATTTGGGCACTTTACAGTAGCCCGTTAACCCTTAGTGAACTGGACTCCCGTGGGCGGCCGCTACGGTGTACGCTAGCGATGAGGTCATCGAGTTATGGGACGTCCGGTCCGAAACAGGCTGATAACTAGCGGTGGGGACAGTGTATTTACCCACAATGGCCACGGGACATTATTGTTTACATGATCCTGTTTGAATCAATCTAAAATAAAAACCATAACCACCAGCTAAGGTAAGATAAGAAAAACTTTATTGTCTGGAAAATGTAAAAATACATACAGAAACAGTTTAATAACAAAAAACAAAAACAATTATTCATTACAGCATCTCAAAAACTAAAAAAGTTAAATAACGTATGGAGTCTTAAGGAAAATTGTTTCTACATTTAGAAATCTTTTGGATTATAATTTTTATATTTTATTATTTAGTAAAATTTTATGAAAACACGTCCACATTTTTTTAAATTTACGACACTATTTGAATACTTTTATTAATCATTATGGTTTATTGACTTACATAACCTTTTAGCTTAGCTTGTACTGATTCTAGGGATATGAAGCTTTTGAAGATTACTCCAAGAAATGACATCACAATAAACAAACACCACTGAAGCAGTGGCAGACCAAATCTGTTGCAGAGTTTAAAGGTTTAATGGAGTATTTCATACTACACTTGGGTCAACTGGTGCATGTATCACACTTTTTAAAAAGGCTTTGCCACTTTTGAAATTCATCCGTCAGCATAAAGTAGACTTCCGCCATTGGGGACTATAGCACTGTACATGAAAACTTAACTGCCCCAAATCACCAGTAAATAAATAAGCACCAGGAGAGCCCCGGTGTTTTAAAGTAATTTTCAACTGAAAATGCCAAGAAACTCAGCTGATATAGTAAACCGGATAGAAACAGAGGGCCAACCACCAAAGCAAATCAGACCTGTAGTCGCTCCAACACATCTACAAGTCCTTCAAACTGTGGCTGCTCTGTTGATGCAAAATACATATCTGCTCTCCAAGGAGAATTGTCATGTTCCTCTGTCATTTGGGAGTACAGGGAAGGTTTAATAATGCATTACAGCCAGCATTCTCGAGATGACCTGTTGCCGTCTGTGCAAATCTGAGTCAGAAGCAGCAGCAGAGTCAATGTAAGTTCAGGTCAGGCATAAATGTTGGCTTCCAGAACGATGTTATGATAAAAAATACAAGTCCTGCTGAATTTCATCTGCAGAAGATAATGAGTTTGTCAGAATTAATGGTTTAACTATATCGAATTTAGGAGATTAAGGAGTTTTAATTGATCAACTGCCATGCTTCGCTCGTTTGCAAGCCATGATGTCTCTTTCTCATGGGCGGGCCAAATTCTCTGGGCAGGCAAAGCAGACAAAGGGGAGGTAACCTTTCCCCTTATGATGTCATAAAGGGAAGATTCCAGATGGGCCCATCTGAGCTTTCATTTTCTCAAAGGCAGAGCAGGATACTCAGGGCTCGGTTTACACCTATCGCCATTTCTAGCCACTGGGGGACCATAGGCAGGCTGGGGAAACTCATATTAATGTTAAAAAAAACTCATAAAGTGAAATTGTCATGCTATGGAACAGTCAAGCAAAAAAGGCAATAACTCTCTGGTTCCAGCTATTGTAAGAATTATGTGGATTCTTTTTGTCTTCTATGATAGGAAATTCAATATATTTTTCTTTTGGACTGTTGAGGCAAAACAAGCTATTTGAAGACATCTCTTTGGGCCTTAGGAAGTTTTGATGGGCATTTGTTCCTAATGTTATATTTTATTGACCAAATGATTAATGAAGATAGTTGTTAGTTACAGCCCTATACACGATACTGCAATAAAATATTCTTCGCAAACCACATGGTGAATTAGAAAACTAAAGAGTTTTTTGTGTACTGTGAACATATCAGTATGTAAATATCAGTTTATGGAGGGAAAAAGAGATTCAGTTACTATGGTAACTGAGTCTGTGAACCTAACCTGGTCAGGAGCAGGTTTTCTTCAATAAACCTCAAGTTTCTCTCAGTCTCCTCACTCCCTGACACAGCGCACTTTCATTTCCTTATTCATTCATTCAGTCTGTATCAGGCACATTTTAGCGCAGTTTGTTATCTGCTTGAATAAAAAAAAAAAAAAAAAAAAAACGTATTTGTTTATGTTAGGCAGATTATAAAACCTTTTTTTCTCAAATATTGCATGTCCTTTTGTCGACGATCCCGTTGATGAAAAAGCTGTATTATTTCACAGAGAGTTTACGTCGGGAGATGATAGAGTCCTGACTAGATGTATTTTCATTTCCAGATAACCAATTTGAGAGGTATTTTCTTCACAGTCGATCAGATAGGTAGATACCTTATCCGTCCTCATATCACTAACATCCACCATTGTGGACATGCTTTTACATCCGAGCAGATTCTGTGTGTCGCATTATGTTTTTTGCAAACGGCAGTTTTCTTTACAACATTGGTGAAGCGGATCATATTAGTAAAGCCACTGTATGCAGAGCCATCAGAAAAGTGCTGTTCCTTGCTCTGAAACGTTTTTTTAAAAAATGTTTTTGTAGTGTTCCCTGGACACAAACCAGTGAGAGGCATTAAAAAGAATTTAATTATAAATTATATTTCTGTTAATGATCATGGTGCTGCAGGCTCAGAATGGGATTAGTAGTAGGCTAGCTTACTTTTTCACCCGCAGGATTGCACTTAAATGAAATTATAGGTGTAATACCATTCCAGTTTTCACCAGTAATATTACAGGTTACCTTTGATTAAATATGAAATTAATACACTGTCAATGCTTACGCATTGACTCAAGCTGAAATTTTCTCCCAGTCCAGTTCTCTCTTTTGCAGCAGCCGCTATGTTGCTTTTTTAAACGAAATACATGTTCAAACTCGCTGTTTGTGCGCATGAGTATTGCCACCGACCAGTTTGTTTGTGGTTGTTGCCATGGTGAATCGTAGTATCATGGCTCTATTCATGCTGCCTTTTTATTGTGATGGTGCACGCGCTTAACTCTGAGTCAACCTATTACGAGTTCATTGAATCAACTCAAATCAGCTGTTCTGGAACCGAAAACTCAAGAGTTTCCCATCTCAGGGTAAATAAACTCTGCGATCAGGGTTAGACTCAGAGTTTGATAGTGATGGAGTTCTATAATACAACATATCTTCAAACATATAAAATCTGTTCCCCTTAAAAAGTAAATAATGGCTGCAGTGCACATGGTACTATGTGATGTAAAACCTGGGTGTAAAAGGCATTGTTATGACTTCACCTATCAACACCAAATCCCAGAGCACAACCACAGAAAATGAAAACCCTCACTAAACACTTTTCTACCAGACCTGACATTATGGCCTTTGACGATGCAATAATGCAGACACCATGAGCTTTTAACACATGCTTGTACATTCACAGGCTGCCCAGTAAACAAGTGCAGGCCACAGTTTATGAAGACATGGAGACTGGTCTGCCTTGGCTCAATGGGAAGTACATTTCACAGCATTACAGAGTCACTTTTCATAAAGCGGTCAAAGAGATGAAAGAAATACTCCTACCACCAACTATTACCAAATATCACTGTACTGCGTAGCCTCAATTTGAACAAGACAATGTCTAATTCAATAATTCACCCATAGTCTATATCCACGACATTCCACTTCCGGGATTGCTCCGTTGCCGCTGGATAGGGCCGAGCATCGTTCAAAATCTTTCGATCCGGTGCCAATTTCGATACCTCAGTTTCGATGCTGGTTCCTTAACTTTTTTCGATACCGTACATTTTAAAATCCATTTCAACATCAACAAAAATACATTAAACACAAAACTTTTATTTTCCACCTTAATTGTGAATAAAATTAAAAAAGTCTGGTAACACTGCTCACTCAGAGTAACATTAATAAAACTGGTTGTGCTTTTGGAAAGGGGTGCGCCAGTCAGATACTCAGGATTGGTATCAATCCGAACTTAAAACTAAAAACTTAAATTACATTGTGTACAGGCTAATACTGAACTAACTAAAATGCAAAGGAATGTAAACAAAGACTTTTTAGTGCAAACTGCATAATGACACAAACCTTTAACAAACTTGGTGACTGCCCTGTTGTCAACATTGAACTAATAGAGAACTAACTTAAGTGCAAAGGAATGTAACTGAATTTCCTTGTTGCTAAAAGGTGCTGTAGAAATAAGGTTGCCCTGACTTACAACCTCAGCCTGTCAGTCAGTCACCAGGGCATAGAAACCACTGTTGTGCCTGCTTGTCTCAAGAGGAAATGTAACGTCAACAGCACCGCGACTGCTTTCGCCTCGCCATTAACATCAGATAGCAAACGCTGTCTGTATGAAGTTTGGAAAAACTTCTGCGCGCACGTGTGTGTCGGAGCGCCGCTCTCTGTCAATATGCAGAGAGGACAGATACGCTTTTGCTTTTTGAGTTTTCTTTTGCACGACCAACAACCTTTGAACGTACACATGTTTCCAACTGTCGTGACTCCCATGGAAGATTAACATTAGCAGATGTAAAGTGTCACAGATGGGGAAATAACAAAGTTGCTAAAGCAATGCTGGATGCCTCTTTAGCTGCTTCAAGTGCCTAAGGTTTTTGTTTAAAGTTATAGTAATTTTACAGCGGGGCTGATGCTCACAGTGATGCACCTGGCGTGTGGCCAAATGCTGTGCATACATAGTGAAGACAATATAAATGGCACGCAGCTCGCCATAAACACTGATGTGGACTGAATTTAACACACTTTGATAAAGCTGAAAAGATTTTTTCGTTTAGTAATTCAACAGAAAATGAATCCATAATGATAATAATTTATTGGCTATATAACTTATTGATAAAATACCAAATACTTGCTGGTCATAGCTTCCCAAACTCAAACATTTGTTTCTTTTACTTTATCTCATACGAACACAAAATTTGTATTTTCTGTCAGACAATTTTGTTCTTAAGTGTTAAGATTTGGAATTTGAGCCATAGAAAGTGGACAGGCACTTGTCATTATCCATGATTATAGGATATATATAAAAAAAAAAGATCAATAAATGAACTGACGTTGAAAAAAGCCCTAACTATAGCTCGAGACAATCTGTACTGCATTTACACAAAAGCAAATATTTGTTTAATCTCGCTTGATAGAAAGTACGAGTGTTTACATCCAATATTTAGTTTAGATAACATCCAGCTTTGAGGTAGAATGACTAAGAACAGCTCTGACTGAAGTGCTCGGTTCTTAGGTGGCCTGAAGTGATCCAAGTTCATGAAAGACCCCGTTAATGCGAACGTTTCCTGTAAAAAATAAGACAAACAAAAAGGATTGTTTTTTTCCTACTTGTCTACTGAAAAACTGTCTGGTAGGGGAAGCCAGTTGCTTTTTTTCTCTGTTCTTTTATCAACTAAACAAAAGTAAATCCCAAAGCTAAAGTCTCTGTCAGCAGCAAATTAATGAGACCGATAAAAAAAAAATATATGAAAAGCCAATTAAAATCTCACTTGCTCACAAACATGCTATGATACTCTCCTCAGTGATGATGTTGAACTTTGGATTCTTTTGATCCGACAGTATATCCTATTACACGCTTCACATGAACCGTCATTTATTTGTAAACTTACTGGATATGTAACAGAGGTCTCTTTTTATTCACAGAGAAAACATTTACTGAAAAGGAATTTATTAAAAAAACACTGCTGTAAGTCTGCCCATGTTGGGGGAACAGTGACTTTTTATTTTATTTTTATTATTTTATTGGCAAGAAAGTACAACCATTAAAGCTAGTAGTTACACAACAAACACCACCAACTGGGCAGGCGTGTGCAGTTAGCATGATAACCATATTGTATACTAGTTCAATAACACTACCATTCAAATCCCATTTCAGCTGCACCCAATGAGGCCTGAATGGAATTTAAAATTTAAAAGCATTTATCCATGAAAATCATATTTCCATAGAAACACTAAATTGCAAAGAATTACGTGCAATCTCCTCTTCTCCTCCGCACGTGCACATAAAGAAGATGCATTACTCTACATGCAGATTTTTTTGCAAATCTCCTTTAAGCAATTAATTTTAACAACAGCCTCTAGTGGGAGATGCAGGAGAGTCAGACAAATCACTCGCACATTATCAAATTGCAGCTCTTTCCTTTTTATTCAGCCCAGGAAGCCAATACATGAATAGAAATAGCACACCTTTCTATACACCTTTGTCTGTGATACTATGTCAGCAGTATTAGATTTCCACATATTAACATTTAAGTCAAAACTCTGATGTCCGAGTCAAACAATAAGGTCAAATGACATGATTCAGCAGACAAAAAAAAACCAACCTTGCACCAAAAGACAAACGCAAACAACTGCAACAACATTTTTGGCATGTGAGTGCAGTGATCTGAAAGGAATTCGATATGGAACATGAGTGAAAATATGAGCCATGTGCTGAGAGCCAAACATTCAGTTGGCACATGTGGTGTGTAAACCGGCCGTGGGAGAAGCCAGAGGAGAGACAGGAGGGGCGCAGCAGGGTGTCCTACCAGCTCTGGGATATATGGAGACCAATCATTCTACTAACTACTTATTCTAAATCTGCACTGCTATAGGTAAATAAAAGAAAAAAGGAGAGGCTTTCTTAAAAGCCAAGAATGACAACATTTTTGACTTGAATTATTCTTAATTATTCTATAATTGAATAATCATTTTGCTACAAGGCAATAGCTACTTGAGGCATTTGTAGCTACTTGGAGGGCTTCTTAGAGCAGACTAACTTTCTTCTTTACAACAAGCACTAGCCTCGTTCAAGACATCAAGACCTCTGAATAGAAGGTGAAGTGTTGTGTTCACTGCTGGCAGTTTCCCTGGATGGAAAAACAGCTGAGCCAATGAGAGCTTTGTAGGTGGGATTAAGAGAAGGGATGTCATCATCCTGTGCCAGAGCCATAACAATGGTGACAAGCAAGAATGAGATCATCACTGCAACACAGGTTGTTGTAAAAAGGAGTTACAGAAACAAAAACCCTTAAATCAGATTAGTTATTCGATTGACAGAACAGGCATTAAATATTGGGGCAAAAGACCACAAGTCTGAAAATAAGAAAGATCTAGGAGTAAGGAGTTAGAGTTGTGGAGAAAGAAGTGAGCTCAGCCCTCTGTAGCCCACTCCTCATGTCTGCTTGAGGCTATAGCAGCTTAAGGGCAGTACTCAACACAACACACCCAAATCTCAGACTGAACTATTGGAGGTTGAATTGCATGGTAATGTAGGCACCAGGTTTTGATAAGGAAGACGAATGCGTTCGAGCAAAAATAGCCCCCTCCCAAACCTCTCCTTAATTTTGTGAAAACAAACAATTCAATCTGACATCATTTAAAAAAAGGGCCGTGATGGTTTTGATTGTTTTAGTCTACTGACAACAAGTTGCATACATTTTGTAATTCCGGCTGCCCATTATAGTAATTGTCGCCTTCAAGATCAACATCTTAGCTTTGAAAGTCAGCTGTTGACTGGCAATCTTGTCAATGCAGAAAACCACCAAATTAAAATATGACGGCTCTCAGATTCACATTCTATTCTTCACAAAATTCATATTTGCTTGATTTGCCAAAAACATAGGATCTTTTACATTTGTCTTGGTCCCTTTTCTCAAATAACTGACAGGCATTTTACTACAAAAATGCATAGCTCATGCCTCATTATTTAGATAACCATGAAACCTATTATTTTGTCTGTAAACCAAAAACCCTATTTAAATTATAGGCTTTCCTTGAGACTGAACGGTTGGAAGAGAGTTAAAGAGCACATCCCTAGTTTAACATTTTTTTTTAGCATTTAGCAGCTCTGATATATATTAAAGAGACTCCCGTTTTATTTGTTTCTCAAGCGCGTAAATGATCTAATGGAGTTTTCTCGGCCCAGATTATACGAGGACAAAGCAGCGCTCCTCCCTTCCAGCACGGCGGACTGTAAAGGCATCACAGCTGAAAATTGACACAAGAACCCTAAGCACTGGTTACAGTTAATCAGATCCACACCTTCTAATTTCCTCCATGTAATTATTCAATGTATATAATCACTGTCACTGCATGTGAAGAACTGAGAGAAGTTGCAGTGAAAGGCATAAAGACTCTAGTCTATGTAAAAGACTTGACACTGGCAGATGGAACGGGGAATGGTATCTATTATTTTGTGGAGAGAAACTTTCTGGGAGATTCCGCTGTTTTGACACTGAAGGAATGTAAACAGTGTTGATTTCTACAGTTATGGCTTCAATCCTCCCAGAACAATCAAGCAAACAATAAGAGACAAAGGCCTTACAAAAAACAAATCAAAATGTTTTGTAATGAATATTCACTATTAGCTAGTTTCAGTCCTACACTATTCAGGTTAAATGGAAAGGTGGACAAATCCACAGTGACTTTTTCCATAACAAGAGGGCATATACTGTACCTCATAGCTCAGATGTAAGCTAATATCCATTTATTTTAAACACGGTATAAGTCATTCAATAACCACCATATAAATTACTTTATACACCTGGTTAACCCAACATTTGTGTCATGAAAGAATTATTATGGAAAATACTTCATGTCAAAAGGGTTTCTATCAAGACAGGAGCTTTTTAGCTTACAAAAAGAAAAGAGAGCCCCTTAAGGCACCAGCTAAAATCTCTAAATTTGCAGAGCTGCTTAGACAAAATCCTCTGCACTGGCAATAATCACATGAAGACTTAGGGTGAAACCTGGGACATTCACAGAAAAGTCTACGCAAGAATTAAAATGAGAAAGGTTATACAACTCCTATGTCCCCTGGATAGAATTTCATAACAAATGACAACTCTAATCCAGGAAAGGTTTGACATCTCAGTCCACCTCACATGCCTTTACCAAAGTTAGACAGATACTATTAAAGCCAGACTTTTGTGCAACCCCTGGCTGAGAGCAGACTAGTTTGAAAGAACTACATTTTCCATATTATATGAAAAGAGTGGGAGAGCATGATGTTTTCACACCAGCTCTCCAATGTCCCTCCCCTCTAGTGCATGCAGCAGCTCTCAGCTGATTCAACATGGAGCTAATGAGAGGGCCTCAGGGAGCAGTAGCAAAACACAAAATCACATGCAAGGCAACAACTCCACACTTGTGAACACATGCATTTTTACTGTAATGTACAGATGGGATGTCTTTAGGCCTGACTAAGACAGGATCATTTTCTCAACCTAGATTCAGATCATTAGAGAAAGAAAATTTATGAATATTAAATAATCTACAAACAACATGCCATCTCCTTTTAAGTTTAGTTTTAAGATTTCTTTCCATGTAAAAGCCACTATTGGAGATAAAAATGGTCTAATTAATCTGGGATCAGATTTTGTTCACCTAAACACTAACTCAAAGTAACTGCACCTAGTGATAATGTCTAATGTAAAAGTGAAACAGACAAGTTGACTTATTATTAACAGCTCAATCAGTATCCATACATAGGCCTGTCACGGTAACAAATTTTGCTGGACGATAAATTGTCCCAGAAATGATTGCGATAAACGATAATATTGTCGTTGAGAAACCATTTTCATCTAATATAATGATAATGGCATAATAATGCAGGTACACCTTTTCAAAGATCAATAAACTTTTATTTCTAAAGAATATTTAACACTGGAACTGGATGACATTTTAAATAAATATCGACAATAAATGAACAAAACAACCAAAAACAATAATTAAAATGGACTCTCCGTCTCGGTTAACAAAAAATGCACTGGAATAAAAACCAAACACAATCAAAACGTTAACGTTACCTGAAACAGCATGTAGTTTCTTTTTAGCATCTCACATCACACTTTCAGTCACTATGACCACTACTATGGTCAGAAAAATTGTGCCAAAATATTAACAATAACGTCGCTTTCAACAGGCTTATCTGCTAATGTTAGCTAGCTACCGACCGTTAGCTTGAAACCATCAAGCAAATAGACGGTACCGTAGTCCGTAGGGTGCCGTTACCTGAAACCGGTGATTTAACGTCACCGCTCATTTTACACACAGTTTAACAACAACAACAAAATGCTGAGTGAACATTACTACGTTTTCATGTTGGTTTTGAGCGGTACGCTAACCTGGAAAACGGTTTTAAAACAGTAACTGTTTTAAAACAGTAACGTTAATACAGCGTGTCGGAGGAATACAGCGTTCGCCTGCAACGGGAGTCAAAGGCAGAGGGACCATCACCGCAGCGTTCGCTAACGTTAGCTTCTTGTCTCATCTGGGGTCTGATAAACAATAAATTCATCAAATTCAGTGTGCACAATGCTATTTTCAACTAAACTGTAGCGGTCATATTTCACGGGACCCGTGTGAGTGCGGATTTCATGTTGCGGCTTTCGTCGCCGTTTGTCACTTTGCCTAAGATTGAGCAAATATAGATTGAGCGATAAGTGTACTCGCCCTGTTGTTTAATTGGTTGCCATGACTTCGCGAGTGATGACGTCCTGTCACTGTTCCAGTTGCTCACCCTAAAGAGGAGAGAGAGCGGATGACAGTTCAGAGCAGACGGCTCTGCAGAGTCGTGTAATTACGACTTTATGACTTTTCATAAACAGCTGAGGGAGCGGCGGTGCGCCCTACATGTACATAGCGGAATCCTGTTGTGCGTCTGCCCTATTTCTGATACCGTAGCGGCAGACAGGGACGTCGGACTGGGGGGAAAAAGGGGACTGAGTACCCAGGGCCCTCATGCGAGGAGGGCCCAAAAAGATGCTAGAATGAATAGCTGTGGATGTGGGGAGGGGCCCATAGAAAATGCCTTTCTACAGGGCCCAGAATTTTGTGCTACGCCCCTGGCGGCAGAGGAAAACAAAGAAGCATGCAAATGGCAATTATCACGGCCGGAAAAATTATCGAGCTCATTTTTATTTATCATGCGATTAATTGATTTATTGACCATCGTGACAGGCCTATCCATACATAGTTGTGTTACGCATTCAGGGTGGGTAAAATGAATATAACTAACAGTATATCATATTTCCTGGAAGATTAATGAGGATTTTGTTAAAGTCACTAGCTGGGAATGTCTAACTTTGGCTAATCAAGTGATTAAATACCTTACAAATTAATTCATCACATTGCAACAATTCTGATTCAATGATTTGCTGGCGACATTGCCTCTCAAACAGACAGATATTAAAAAGGAATAGCTACCTCTCTATAAATGGTGCAGCAAAATCTCTGACAGGTGGTAATGTCTCACAGTATACATTTTATATCATACACTTCTATTTTTCCACACATAGAGTAATTTAAATCTAAAAAGGCTATCTGAAAGGTAAAAACTGCATTCAGGACAATCAATAGCATTCAGTCAGGTTGTTATGCAGTAATGGGGGGCTGTTCTCATCAATCAAGCCTAAATGCCTCACTTCAAAAGACAGGATGTGTCTACAAGTGTATCATCTTGCAGATGACACACAGTTGGCAGTAATAGGGTTGACATCTAAATGAAAACAGAAAAAAGCCAACACTTAAGTTTCCCGGTGAACTGCTTTGGCATACATTACGCAAGTTGGCAACTAAATAAAAGACTCCAGTGCCTGAGAAACTCTAACGGCTTCTACAAGACAACAGTGGTATCTAATCACCAAGTAAGGATCGGGGAAGTTTACAATTACAGGAGAAAGTGCACTTTCATAAGCACCCTGAGGTTTCAACACTGACTTCTTTATCACTGTTCAAAGAAAATTGGGGAGGTTATTAATATCTTGTGACAGACAAATATGCAATGGATGTTAACCTTATAGCTGCTTTTTAAGATTTACTTTACACTTGCTATGGACACTTGGAAACTAGCGTGTGAACGATTTTGAATTCAATTTGATGTTATTTATTGTCAACATTTTTTTTTTTTTTAGCAATAGCCATTTAATATATTTACATGTTGTAATTACCTCTTGATATAATAGTTTTCATTGTTAGTGGTGTAGTCCGCCATTCTTGCACTGAGGGATTTACAGGAAACGACCAGTCATGTAGGTAATCTGGAGATCTGAAGTGCATGACATGGTAATTGCGATTATTTTTGACGGATTTTTTTTTTGTTTTTTGGCTGCACTAAAACAGATACTCCCGTTGCTCTTGTGGTGGATTTCTGATAAAGCAGCTGCTCAACAAGTGTTTGCTTTAGTATAAAACCACACATAGCCCTGTGTGTCACCAAATCAACTAGAACTGAAATCTTAAGGAATATACAGTAACTTGATGCTTTGAAACCACTATCACTTCTCTAGCTTTGGTAAAGTTAAGACTCACATAAGTGAACACCCGTCAGCGTACTTATGTGCCGAGAAGAAGTCACCTTCTGTACTCAAAAAACGCTCCTCTCTCCTCTCAAGTCCTGCAGGGTTGCCAAGCAACTGTGCTATTTAATAAACGCACTAACTAACATGTGCCACATGTTACTTTCCTGCAGACAAAAATGACAGCCTGCCAGAGAAACTAGACTCACCGACCCAAAGGTCACATGGATGGGAAGGTCTCTACATAATTAGAAAGTTGTAGTCTATGGCCTTAATGTTTTTTCACGATGTCCAACAGTCCATTATGACCTCACATTAACAGCAAGTTTTATTTACACAGGAGCATCTTTGCAGTAGGATCATCTAGTCCAGGAAATAATCCATCTAGCATCAAGCGGTTGTTGGTAACATGTTATCATCTCCTCCTTTATCTCCCTTGTTTGAATGCTGCCAAGTGATTACACAATACTGTACATTCCTGGTGCCTGGTATCTACTGCGTTAGATCCCCCACGGAGCCTAGGGAGTCAGTCTCACTTAGGCCGAGAGTTGCACTGTAAACATTACATTGTGCTATTGGGAAATCATTGACATTTTACATTAATCTGCATTTCAACCAGAGAGTCAACACATGAGGAATCTGTGCAGGATATTAGTGATGGGAATTCGTTCCTCGATTACTGTACTTTATTACTAGGGTTGGGCATCGTTTTGATTTTAACAATTCTGATTGCAATTTTGATTCTTTTCGTTTCCAGTTCTTATTGATTCCTATTCTTTAAGGGGTGCAGTTGAATTGGGTCACATGCTTATTTCACAGATAAGAGAAAAAAAAAGAAAAAATTTGATACAAGGGCGATTTACAGTTTTACTGGGCTTTTTCAGCGTAAAATAAAGTCACACTTTAGAGCGCCATTTACTGTGATCCATGGCTGCAACACACCAGGCGCCTGGAAGTAGGTCGGCCGCTACGGAAACTAAAACTTTAGCATTCAATTTGGAACCGATGATCAGATTCGCAAACCAAATTTTCCAAACGATTCCAATAAAAAAAAAAATAAAAAAAAAAAGATTCCATTGGAATCGTAATTTTTTAAACGATTCCAAGTTGGAACCGGTTCTCGATACTCAACCTCTGAGTCATCTCCACTGATATGTCCAATCAGAATAGTTTATGCATAACAGAACAGCTCTAAGGAAATTAACATAATTAAGTTAGGGTCTTTTATTAAATCCCTGCCCTGGACAAAAAATAAAAAAAATAAAAAATCTTTTTTCCCCCCCACTCTTTCATTCAATTGGAGAATGTTCTGGCAGTGGCCAGGGCTGGATAAAAAAAAAAAAAAGGTTCTCTTATGAAAATGCTTTCATAATCAAGGCAAGTGGAGAAAAGGCAGCTTGTACCGAATGTTGAATGAGGAGGGAGAACAACAAACCAAAACCCGAGCTTCTCTTAAGATAAACACGGAAAACTCTTGGGGGGAGTGGTTAAGGGCCGGGTGGTGTGTGTGTGTGTGTGTGTGTGTGTGTGTGTGTGTGTGTGTGTGTGTGTGTGTGTGTGTGTGTGTGTTATTCTGCATTAATGTGTGTGTGGTGAGTGCACACGTGTGCGGGATAAGTCAGGGGTGACCCCCACAAAAAAAAATAATTCTGAAATAGCAACCGCAAACCAGACAGAATGTAAATCTGCACTTTGAAAAGGGTTGAAGAAAAAGAGCTTTGAGGGACCTAGAAAAGCACGTATTCATTTCAGCGCATTTACAATTCCAGAGCATAGAAATGGGTCACAGCACTCCAGCTCCACTCGGACGGTTGAAATAGGACTCCTGGTTTTATTTTCTTGAGTAATGAATTACAGATTTTTCCACCGACCGAAGCTCAATTATATTAGAGCTTCTGAAAGGTTCATCATGCCCAGGATGAAGGAATTCAATGCGTAAGCAAAGTCGAATAGAATTGTTTAATTGTATCAGCATGTTTCAGTAAAATCTTTAAGAAAATGAAAAACGGAGAGAAAGTAGAGCAAAATTCAGCAGTTAAATCATTTAAATTACTAACTGAATGTTCTGATGTGATGTGTGTTTGCTTCCCGTATAGCTTGAATTAATTATTAAAGCGTTGAAAAATGGGCTGCAGAGTGCAGGTAAAAATAATTATGCTTAACATTTAGCAGACAAAATAATTTATTCCTACAACATTAACTGGCGTAGAGGTATGCGGTTATTTTCCTAAAGGCAGTATGACCTATTGCTGTCCAGAGAAAACCATGCATCTCCATATTTGGTGTTTTTAAGGTTTTTAGATAACCTGAAGGGTTAAATGCTTACACCCCCCGCTGTTTTTCCTGTATATGGAAAGATGACATTTTGCAGAAAGATGGTTTCTATTGGACAGACATGGCAGTGCTTCTCAATAAGTGCAGCAGTAAGAAAAGTAAAGAGTTAAGGGCAAGGGCACCACTGAGAAGGTGATTGGCTGCAATCTGCCGTCCCTTCAGGACCTGTACATCTCCAGGTCCCTGCAGGAAAGATTGTGGCCAATCCATCCCACACCGGTCACAAACTTTTTGAATCACTCCCCTCTGGCAGGAGCTTACGGTCTATCAGGACCAAAACCTCACGCCACAAAAACAGTTTTTTACCCCCAACTGCAGTTGGCCTCATTAACAAGTACTGGGATCCCCACTCACACAGACTCTTAACCCCCCGCCCCACATCCTGGACTTTATACCTGTACATCTGTACATTGCACAAACTATATCTCCTGAACTTTTAGCCCATTCATCAAAATCTTTGCACAACCTGCACTAAACTATAAAGCCTTCTTTTCTTATTGTTAAAAACAGTTAAATTGGGTTATATTTGTTTAGGTTACCGTTTATTTTACATTTATTGTTTATTTAAGCAAATTCCTTGTAAATGTTAATTACTTACTAAAAATGATGACAAGAGTTACTAAGCGTAAACTGCTTCCTCAAGCAGGGTGCAAAATTAACGTTTTTGTCCATCAGCCACATGCGTATTTTACCAGCCTTTGGATAGTGGATGGTGCCAATTCTGTACCCGGTCCTCAAGTTTTAAACAATACACCTCTTATCTTCTATGTATTTCTCCATATCGTTGTCCTTGCATTTCATGTAAGCCATGCAATACCTATCCTACTCATTCATTATTGAATATACACACATTTTCTGAACAACATGTCAATCCTACCCTTTCCTTCAAGTTGATAATCGACGAGTTCCGTTCATTGTCGACGACTGGAGAGACTCACTATTTCACAAGTCAAAATTCAAACAGACTGACCATGAGAAGGCAAATGAGGCAGAATGAGTAAATGCATCTCCACTTTATTGAAATGAATGGGAAGCAATATTTTGTCCTGACAGTGGCAACTGAATCTGGTTTAGACATCGCATCCAAATGACAGATGTCAACCTCATCTGAGGGAATACACAATTTTCACATCAGAAAAGATTTTCCTCTCTTCACTGAATTTTTCCAAAAGGTGGTCTGTGTGGAGTTTCTCTCAAAATTCCCTGCTTCTCAATCTTTACGTTCACTTTACACTAATGGCATTACATGAAGTAGTACTGCACCTGAAAAGCACTTTAATATTGTACCTAATAATCAATTATGGAGTTCATGATGTATGCTTATTTGCAATTAATTGGGCAGCCCTACTATCAACCTTTTAGCCGCTGGAGTGTTTTTCTGCCTGGGTTAGGTTAGGAGGTTATAGAGTGAGGATTGTGTTGTAGTGTCAGGATAAAGACCAGGGAAAGTCCAACAACTCCACAGTGGATCTGATGGAAGCTGGAACAACTGAGCAGTGTTCAAATGCTCAAAATGGAGCAACAGAGGGGGAGAACGAGAGAGAGAAGAGAAAGCCTGCAGCACATTCCCCACAAGACACTCACTTCCTGTCTGTGAGTCTTACTCAGCACCCAGGAGGAAGAGGAGGATGAGGGCCCTCACACATACTCCCCTCATTATGTGGGTATAGAAGCCAGATACATTATTCTCTAAACAATAAAAGAGGAAAATACTGAAAAATATAATAATTACAAATTTCCCCAGAGGGCAATTTTCCCTTCTCAGAGGAAAAGTTTCCACCGGCCTCCAAATAAATATAGTCGTATTTTGAGCGGCCTACAAATGACATTGTGTGTTAGAAACCTTTCCACACATGTTCAGATGAACTAGCATTAGCATCCTCTAAACAGAGTACATTTGTTGAAGTAGCAGTACCTATTGTATATTATATAGTATGGATAACATTATCACCACATACTAAGAATAGTCGTGAAGACCTTATACTTTCTCATTATCATGCTGTATGCAACAGTTTTTCCATTCAGAGTCAAGGCTACCCAATAATAGTCTGTGGTTTAGGAGCAGGAAAACAAATTAGTTCAATGAAGAAAATGATTCACTTAGCCTAATTGTAGGTTGTTGTTGAAGTTACAGCAAACGTGTTGTTACGATGTGTGCACACTGGCCCTCCAGGAGGCTATGCTCAGTCACAAACACCACTAAATTCTCATTATTACTACTCTGAGCAGGGACACCCACAGCCAGAGCTCTTCAATTTGACCCAAACACAGTTAAATACATCTTTACACCTTGCTGCACATGTAGACACTCAATTTGGTTGGAGAAAATGTTAGCTCTTTCCCACACTTGCCCCTGGTCTCTTAACATCATAATGAATGTTAAAAAAAAAAAAGACACAAAAGTTCTCTTACAATGTTCCCTGTACACGTAAAACTATCTTTCAAGCTTTGATTTGATTTATTGGGATCTCCATTAATTGGGGCCATAGCCAGAGCTATTCTTCCTGGAGTCCACATGCCTGTGTCAAGGTATCCAAGCCATTAACTTGGGAGTTCTATTCTGGGTGCCAACAGTACAACAGTTAAACCCAGATGGCTGTCAGGGTGAGATTCTGTTGTCACTTCACACTCTAGTTACTGATCTAAGCCCAGGGACCGGTCTCCCTGTGAGAGACAGTAAATTTGTAATTGCTAAGCAGTTAACAATTTCCATTTTCTCCTGATGCTAATGGTGCCAGAATGTGGGCGTAAAATCGACTGATCCAAAAAAGGGTTGTTTAAGTGTGTATGCTGGGATTTTGCTTCGCTGTAGAGAAGTGCTGGTGAGTCGCTAACATATTTTAATGGGCATAGGAGTGCTTCTGGGTCATTTTTATTCTCCAAAATTTATGCAACCCCTGACTATATGGCTCTTCACCAGTCTGATGGTCCTCTCTGGCCCCTTATCGGAGTACAGCCAGGTTTATTATTTGCAAAAACATTTCTAAATTCCTGACTAAAAGCTAATATAATTGCCATTAAGGCCCTAGACTTCACATGCATTGGGGTAAATGCACTTACAGGTGATCAGATTTCTCTGGCAATACCTTAAAACTATGGTGGCCTGTCTTCCAATATAAATTAACCAAATAGTGAACAAAATGCTGAGGGTGAGATAGATGAAATAATATAAAAACAAATATAAAATGGTAAAAAGATACAAAGAACATCAAATAAAAAAGCAGCAATTAATGTTTATACTGTAAATTATTCCTCACTTCCTAACTATTTTAGACATATATATAAAATATATAAATCAAAACTGTATCCATAAATACAATTTTCATTCATGCATTTTGTTTTCTGTCCTTGGTTGGGGCATTTTAAAACTCACTTTGGTTGGTCAATAGGTCACAACTTCCTAAAACCTTTCTAAAGATTGTATATAACAGCCAGAGAGAGAAAGATGGAAAACAGAGAATTCACAGCAACGTCACAAGTCTATGAGGAAACACACCACACAAAATCTGTGAGCGTCGGTCATCAGTCGAGCAACTTGATTGCCCTACAGTAGTAGGTCACCTCTGTAATTCATTGTAAAACCTAATTTACCAAACTCTAAGCCAAGAGGTCCACAACAAAAGCAAGTTAACTGGCAAACATGTTTCAGGCTCATTTTCCTGTTTACCTGCATCACACCATAATCCCTATTCATACCAATTCGTTATCTTCTCATACCTGCAAACTCAGAAGGGCTGAAAAAGGTGACACTTTTTATACCACATCCACCCACCCCCCCCCAGAGAAGAAAATAAGGGAAAACAACATTTTCCCGGTGCTAAAATGATACTTTTAAAACAGTGTCTGAACCAAAAGATTTAAAATTTATATAATACAACAGTCAGCGACATTAAAGAACGGGTTGTTTATTGCTAAGGCCACACGGTCAAAATTTAATTATTTATTAAAAACGTAATAACAATAACTTATTTCACCAGTAAATTCCTGTTAAACGACAAAAACAACCACTGGATGGGAAAAGGGTATTTTACAATAACTTTGAATGCAACATGAGGCACGTTCCTCTACAGTGAAATACAGACAAACATTTACACCGTTTAGCTGTCAGCATTCTAACGGTGTTTACTCCAGCTGCTAGCTAACGGTAGGCTAACATTACATGCTGCCAAGTGTAGTGTTAACTAGCGTGACATGCGGCGATGTTTAGGTTGCCTCTAACGTCCGTTTTCGAAGCATCAGAGAGAAGAGCAGGCATTTCAGTGGCACCTAAATAAGGCACCGAAATCCGCGTTGCAATTTGGTCGGGTAGATAACAGTCGTTAAGGCAACGGGGCCGTATTAGTTACAAATGTGGATCAGTGTTTCCCAAAAGCCCAAGAGGACATCCTCAAATGTCTTGTTTTGTCCAGAACTCAAAAGATATTCAGTACTGTCACAGAGGAGAGAAGAAACTATTCACATTTAAGAAGCTGGAATCAAAGAATTTTTACTCGTCTTAAAAAAATTACTCAAACCGACTAATCGATTATCAAAATAGTTGCCGATTAATTTAAGAGTTGACAACTAATCGATTAATCTTTGCAGCTCTAATTGAATCCATAAATCCTAACCATCTTGATGCTGTAGTAACTTTTTTCCTATTATGTTTTTTTTTTATTAGATTAGCTGCAACCATTAGTCCATTAATCGATTAGTTGATCAACAGAAAATTAAAAGAATATTTTGATAATAAATGAATTGTTAATCATTTCTTAAACAGAAATACCAACTATGATGTGGTTTCACCTTCTCCAATGTGAGGATTTTCTGTTTAATTTTATTAATTTAATCTTTGGCTCTGGGAAATTTTTATGAGCATTTTTTTTTTACGATTTACTGTGACCTTTTATTGGTAAACCAGTTATTTGATTAATCAAGAAAATAACTGGCAGATTATCTTTTATGAAAATAATCATCAATTGCAGCCCAATTTGACATGCCTTGTTCCAGTTCATATTAATGTTTATTTGATATACAATGTGTCCCTATTATTTGTGAATTTTATCTACTCATGTATTTATCACTTTAGCAATAAATCACTCAAAAGCTCATATGGTATAGAGCAGAATGTGTTATCCATATGTAAGAGAGTACATTAATGTTTGGCCATACTGTACAAAAGCAAGTGTACCTCACAGTGGTTTACTTAAAAATTAACCTCTGACATAATAATTCAAAAAAAAGGGGTAGTTGTTGCTGAACCAGTTGGCCATTTCAGCCCACCAAAAATGCAAACTAGTGCAGCAACATAACCTGGATCTGGTAAAAGGTTGAGATGCGGAGCTATTGTTGTTTGGGAAGTAATCGCAGCATGAATCGACCCGTGGCTCTTTGCCGAGGGTCAACCGCACTTAATTTTCCAGGAAAGTGAAGCCAGAGACACTGTCACAGACAATAAAACACTGAATAAAAATATACTGGAGTTCCCATAAAATTATTTCATTAGTCCAGATTCCGGCATTCAGAACATGATGTACCACGTCAAAGTCTCAAGCTTATCCAATCAAAACACAGCCAGATGTTACAGAGCTCTGATCCAACTGGATGAGACTAAAAGAGCTATTTGGATTGAATTTAGACCTATGGTTACAATCTCTGATCCAGTGAGCTGAAACAGATCTAGATTATGACTGTAGCTTTTTGTAATCATTGGTGCATCATGTGCAAAACTCAATAGATGCTAAGACTGTGAAGCAACACACAACGCAACCAAACATCCTGGATTCTTCCTCAAGGCCAGATGCCAAAAGTTAAAAGCAGTTTCACAGTTGAGATAGTGGGGTAATTAAACCTGAACCTACAACTGACCCGAAAGACTGGAGACAGTGGAACATGGCAGCCATTTCTATTTCACAAACTAGCTGCAATGTCACCTATGATGTCATGATGCAGCAATTGTGAAACAAGATGTTGGAAGAGATGCAAGACCAAACTAACACAACTGTAAAGACCCTGTAGACTAAATAGATTATACCTAACACATACAGACGCACAGACACTTTAAGGATGTGGCGCACAGTTTCTCTGGGACACTCAAATTTAGGGCCGGCCTCTGGTTAAGTTGTTTTCCTGGAAGAGTTAGGGATGACATGGAGCTTTGAGGAATGTACCGAGCAGCGAGGCAGCAACCAGGACATTCTCAAAGGGAACTATGTGTGTGTGTGTGTGTATACACAAGCGTCTGTGTGTATAGGATAAACTTACTTCAAGACCCGCTCGCTGAGGATTACTCCAAAAGTTAGTCACAAATTTAAATTACAACTTAAACATTACGAAGAAACAGCTTTCAACCGAGTTACAGTGATAAAATTCAAAGCTTTACTCATCAGCATGCAGCATCATGCTTGTTTTAATTAAAGTATGATTATGAATGTTCCTCTGAAAGTCTTGTTTTGCTGCTTCTCTGCCTTCATGGAAACAATAAAGAATCCAGCTCATTTACCTAAGGCTCTAATATTTCACACTTTTGAGTTTTGAGTGATGAATGACCTCAACCTCTGATTTTCCAGGGACTTCTCAACAGAGACTGGCCTGGCATTTTTATAAGCCTGTCATCGCTTGTTTAACTGCGAACTGTCACGTCATTAGAGGAGAGATCACATTCAAATGTTTCACCAAAACATACAGTATTCCCACAAGTGCAGGAACAGTCAACATGATAGTGTACAACAGACACATGACCAAACAAGTAATCTGGCATTACGTTTTGAGGCAGAATGCATCAATGGCAGTCATGAAAATGTAATTTTCAATTGAAAACTGTTGCCACTGCAGCCTCTTTCTAAATGCACACGACGGGAGTTTGTGTAGCGACAGCATGTGGTCAGGGTACGGTACTACCTCAAATAGCACAGAATTGATAGTTATTGTCCCGTGTCTTTGACCTCTTCAACCTTCTGGTCAAACTTTAGTTTTAATACGCCCATATGACTGAACATAGCAATTTCTTTCCGCGGTCAACCTATAATTTACTTTTGCTTCTAAAAACGTGTTTCTACACTAATTGAAAGCACAAAGCTAATTGACGTATATTATCTTAATTGATTCGTTCCGGATCACACACACATGACACGCTCAAGTTTCCTGACAATGCTAAGAAGGAGTCCTAAAAATTGAAGTTACCAAAAGCAGTAATTGTGTAGGCCAACAGAAATAGTTGTTTTGAGTCTGGCGGACTCGGGGTGCCCATGGTGCCCACATGTTCGAAAAAAAAAAAAAAACTACCAGAGTGCCCTTCCAGTGGAGAAAACACGATGCCTGCCTGACGCATGTCTTCTCAGCGGCCAGTGTAACAGAAAAATGGTGCGGGGCTGGTCAAAGTGGGTTGGATATCAGTAGAGAAGCAATAAGGCTAAAATAAAAAAATAAAAATTCCTTTATGGCCTAAAATTGTTTGTAGTTTCAGTATTTAACCACACAAAAAAATGGCTAAAAAGTGGCCTAATTTAACTAAGCTACTCGAATCACTACGCTATATGATAGCGTATTGATCGTACTAGCAAGCTAGGCTACAGCAAAATGTTGTTAAACTGCTAGTTTAATTACATGTAGTTCACTACTCCAACAGTGCCTATACATGCTAGAAAATTTTCTGCGCGCGGGGCCCCACCGCATGCAGCTGGTCTTTTTTTTTTTTTCTCCCACCAGTCGACCAACATAAACAAAGAGCCGTCAGAGTGCTGCTAAAGTGAGCATCTTCTCGGAAACTACGGCAGGCTACAATTAAAAGGAGGTTAAACGTCGACAGGATATACGTTAAAAACGCATATACCATTAACTTTGCACTTAGTTGCATGCTTTCTTTTACCTAATAACATGACTTCCAACTTCTTTCGGTCCACCCGAAACCTCTCCTCAGTCCACTCCGGATCTGGCAGAGGATGGAGTCCGCTCAGATCCTCCTCTGATCCCGGGAGAGGAGAGTCGGTACTGCGCTCGCTGTTGGAGCCCTGGTCCGACTGCTGCAAGTATCCGCTTAAAGTGTCGCACTGCGCCATTGCGCTGCGCAGAAACTTCTCCAGGGGCCACTGCGTTGTAATCAAAGTTAAGTCAAGCTGAAGCAAAGCAGTTAAACTTCTGTTAACTTTTTTATTTCGTCACTTCGCGGTGTTGGGCGGGCTCATTGCAACGCAGAATTTTTCTCTGCAGTTTCTTCAAGCCCCTTTGCTTTCCCCATTACAGGCAGACTTCTAAAAATAGGCAGGAGCACACTGGTCCACTAGCTATAGGTTGTCTGCTGAGTTAACGGAACGTCGTACAGCACACGCAAACATACCAACCAACTCCTCGAGAAAGTTTCACGTGTCACCCTGCAAAAAAGCAGGACTCCTCCCAGAAACTTTTTTTTAACATCTTCCTCCTCCGGGTTCCTGCGAAGTCTCCAATAGTATTTGTGAGAAATTCACTAGATTCAAATTGTTTTTCTGTCGGGACACAACTTTTACGTCTCACTTTAGGGGAACTTCTGAGGCATTATAGCCAACTGTAGCAAACAAAATCATAATTAGAGCTAAACATTAGATTACAAGTACATTCATACATCTAGATATGAATAATGAATGTTCTATGCCATATTTTCAGTCAGACTGGCAGTATATAATAACACCCCATGCAACCAAGTAATTGGTTTATAGAGGAAACACTATACGTCCTGAGAGTGGGTAAATGGAAGTAATACAGGAAGAACAAATCAAAACAAGTGTGGAGCAAACCTACATTAAGTAAAACAGATTAAAAAGGGGCCACAATCTAAATATGTTGTGCATGTGCTGATGCTGAATAAAATAATACAGAAGCAGGAGGTCAGTGTTGTAATGCATACCATAAAATGTTTGCAAGCCCTGTAGAAATATAGTTCCAGGATTATTCTCATGCTGTGGACAGGAAATGATTAATGGCACTTTTTGTGTGATATACAGCCTTGTTAAATGTAATTTTCAATGTGTTAAATTTACAGTTTTATGGTTTCTGTGTACCTTCTTTGTGTTGGTAATTCGCTACATTCTGTTATTTCATCATCTAATATTTTGTTCTGCTGTATTTGTTGTGTGCTCCACAACAGGAACCTGCCAGGCCAGTGATGTTCTACCATCATAGTTATTCTTACTTTAATAAACTCATGCGAGCCTCACTTCCTATTCATGTTGAATTTCAGGTAATGTCCTTAATCTGACAGCTGGCGTTTTAACAAAAACAACTGCGTTTCTAAAAATTGAGCTCAGCTTTGACATTTGCATTTTACATGTGTAAAATGTGTGTAGTACTAGGACAAGACCTCACTAAACCAAGTAGTCTGATTAAGTCACATCACCATCACACTGCAGAAATTAAATAGGTGTATGCCTGGCTTTACATTAATAGCAGGATGGTTGCATGTTATTGTAGACACATCCAAAGGAGACATGAGCCACTCAATTACTGTGTACACTAGCTTCACCAGTGTGCAGCAACTGTGCGCAACCAGCAGAGGTGATGATAATGGGTGCTCTAATTTCAATGGACAGAACATCTCTTCTCATTTTAATGTCATTGCTTAAGCATGAAACTATAACCACTATCCACATGCATAACAACTTAGCAAATGGGCCTGAACTAAATGTAACACAAACATGAATATGAAGTTGTCCTGGAGAGAAACTTCCTGATGTAAAAGGCTTGGGCGGTAAAAGTAAAGGCTACCACCTAGTGGCCATGTGAATAGTAGAATAAGGGGCAGACTCTGATTTGTTGGTTATATTATATACTGTGTACTGAATCAAACATGCCACAACAAGATGGTTCATAATTTCAGATTACTCATTTGTGTTGCCAAGAAACAATTTGCAAGTTATTGATTAATGTCTTTAATGCAAAATAATGAAAAATAAATTCAGTATGGTTGTACAATATAAATCTCTTAAAAGAAAAGTATAATCAGGCCATCTCACCACAACCAATAATTATAATGACGCCAATTTAAGGGGAAAATAAAATAAACAGTAAAAACAGTTAAGTCAAGTAAAGTCCAAGTAGAGAAAGTGCTTCAAGCGAATAAAACACCTCAACTAGAACCAGTGTGGATGAACAGTTGAAACAGTACTGTCATATTTTGAGGTGTTTAGGGATGCGTCATTGTTGCTGAACTCCAGTCCCTCACATTGCATACCTCTGAGTCCATTCTCTGGCTACTTTGTTGTACCTAAAGAGAGAAGAAAAACCAGAATGAATTGAAAGAATAGCTAAATGATTCAGGTTTTTCCACATTAAAAATTTTTCATACTCACTTTTGTCTGTCCGATTTGTAGATATGTGCAATGTCTGGGACTAGCGGATCATCTGGATTTGGGTCACATAGCAAGGAGCATATGGATAATAAAACTGGGGGGGAGAAAAATCAGTATTCACTCAGGTTTCAATTAAATTCAAAACGACTTAAAAAGTGTATTTTTAGCTATTACTGTCATCACAGATATTTGAACATCCGCCATTTGCTCTTTCAATTATTTATAAAAAAAACCCTGCAATTTCAAAGTGAAAAATGCACACAGAATTTCCTTTTTGGACAATCAGCCCTGAACATCCTGTTACCTGTGTTTGTAGAGGCTGGAAATCATTCATTTGGAAGAATGAATTCACTGTCTTGCTAGGTTTGATATAATTCAACGTACCCATCTTTGGCATTTCCTCTCCATACTACGTTTTGCCCCAAACATCACAATTTACCCTTTAAAAAAGGTATTTGCTCAAACTGTCACTAGTCCTGACAGTAGTACATGAGACAGATAATCTGTGAAAAATCTTGTAAATGCCATTGGAGCAATAGCACGGTTTCTGCAGGTTTGACAAAGTAAAATATAAAGACTATCATGCATGAAATTTAAGACCTTTATCACATCAACTAAGCCCTAAATTCAGTTTTTCAAGCCAAGTATCGCTAAACTGGCACTTCCCCATAGCTTAAGACTGAAATCTGTTTTATATTTGTGGTACAACCCGAAAGAGACTTGCGCCAATAACACGAAAGCTGATTGGCTGCAATGTAAGTTACATGTTGGTCTCATTTGAAGTCGTAATACAGCAAAATTATATTTGGATCAGCGAAAGAAATAACTACGACATCACAGAATAAAGCATTTCGATGAGCATGAAGACCGGTTTAAAATGATTTAAGACCTAGAACCAAGACTTCTCAAGACCCCGCGGAAACCCTGACTAGGAGGAGGCAGAGGAACATATTATCTGTCTGTGTGTACCGTGTCAGGATATAGGGACAGTTTAAGCAAATATGACAAATTCTTTTATAAAAGTTACCTACTCAACCTTTAAGCACGTTAAAAACATATTTCCTTGTGAATTCAAAGTAAATCTTAGGTACAAACCAGATCATACACAGTGCTGTTGTAATGTAATACACTGTACAGGCAAACTTAATATATTACTCACCTTTTGATACAGTAAGAGCAGGTGACCACTGTGACCTCAAGATGTCAAGGCAGATGCTACCATTGCTGTTGATGTTTGGGTGATAGATTTTCGTTGTAAAGGCAAGCTATGAAAATAAACAAAGCATTAATAGACAAAACACAAACAAACAGAAGAATACAATGAGATAAATGAAAACACACACACACACACACACACACACACACACACACACACACACACACACACACACACACACACACACACACACACACACACACACACACACACACACACACACACACACACACACACACACACACACACACACACACACACACACACACACACAAGTTTAAAACCAAATAAATAAAAGTACCATAAAACAAGACTAATTAAAATCTGTTGAAATCAGAACAGTCTTTAATTAACTTAGTTCTAAAAATGGTAACAGTTGGGGCACGTTGGTTCTAAAGCTTGATTTATGGTTCTGTGTTGAATCTACGCCGCAGGTATTCATTAGGGATGCACCGAATATTCGGCCACCGAAAATTTTCGGCCGAAAATGGCCCAAAAGGGCATTTTCGGTTTTCGGCCGAAATACCTTTATCACCGAAACAATACGGCGTAAAATGTTGTGATGACGCGAAACAGAAAACGTGACCTGCATCGGTGTACCCGATCCGTCCACCTGCAAAGCGTCTCTAAGCAAAGAGGTTGAGACGGACCACGGATGGAAAACAATGAAAAGACGCTCTTAGAGTCTGTCAGCACACGTTCACTGAGATTGTTCGGATCCTCTCTTCATCTTTGTTTATATTGATGCATGAGACGAGGTCCGCCGCTGGTGCGGAGAACCTGGCAGACGGAGACGGAGAGCCCAGCAGGAGATCAGAGCAAAAAAGACTTGTCTCGCTGCACCAGATGAGGGGCATCCCCTCGTTGTCTGATATGTTCAGTGAAATCCTGCAAGAAAGTGCCTCAATTAATAATAATAATAATAATAACAATAGGTAAGCTATTCTGTTCTTAGGCTACTGTATACTGTATGTGACTATCAGATTGTAGCCATATTTCTGCTAGATATTTTTTATTAAACTTTAATATTAATTTATACAATTGCAATGCCTTGATTTTAGTTTAGTTAGTACACAGTCATAGCCATAAATGCAATGGTACTAATAATTGGCTTAATTTCTTTCGGTGTTTCGGTTTCGGTTTTCGGTCTTGGTTTCCTCTTTTTTCGGTTTTCGGTTTCGGCCAAGAATTTTCATTTCGGTGCATCACTAGTATTCATACGTCGTAGCCTGACGTGCACCTCTCCAGAAATGTAACCACACATTGCGGCGACTAACACCGCAACAACTGTGAATGGTTCGCTTGGTCATGGCTTGGTAGCCACTAATTTTCGGGTTCTCCTTCTCCGTGAACAACATGAAATCAAGGAGAGGGTTAACTTCCTGCTACAGCTTACAGGTGAGACACTTTGTTTCTCCGTCTCCAGAGTCTGTACTCGCTCCGGAGCTTGCTCTACCACACACTCCCCACGCATACACACATACTGGCCCTGCTATTTTCTTAAAGAAATACGCTACAACGACGCAGACAACACCAGCGCACAAGTACAAATTCCTTAAAAAACGGTGTAGGCTGCTCTGCGTAGAGCCTACTTACAACCATAATTTCGCCTTAAGGGGAGCTGATTCCAGCAGTGGGCCACATAATGGCTAAAAGCTGTTTCCCCACAATTGGATTGAACTCCGGGCACAACTAACTGACTAGTCCCTGCTGATTTGAGAGACCTACCCGACTTGTACTTAGCAAACTTATCTGCAATATATTTTGGGTCCAGATCTTTTAATGACTCATAGACAATAAGTAGGGTCTTTAAATCAATTATATTTAACCAGAAGCCAGTGCAGGGATCTAAGAATTGGAAAAATATGTTCTCTCCTCTTCGTGTTGGTCAGTAAATAAAATAACCTTCTGAACTTGCGAGTAGGGCTGCATTTAACAATTCCTTTTTTATTCATTATTTGTTCTATAAAATAGTTCAGAAAATAGTCAAATGCCTGTTATAACAAGGTGATGTACTTTGAGCTACTCAATAATCTTACCTTTGGTGGTTTAAAGGGATAGTCAGTGGGAAAATGGACAGAAAGGAAGAACACTCCTCCATGATATGGGCTGTCATTCTGAAATGGAGAGAAAAATTGTTGTCAAATTATTCCTAGTACTGCATAAGATGAAATACTATTTGTATTGAGAGAGCAACCATACATTTAGACTATTTTCTTTTACTTCCATTTGGTTAAATTATGGCTGAATGGTATTTCCCCTTTTCCTATTGTCTAAGTAATGCCATGGGCTTTAGTAAGTAACACTGGAATAGACTGTGCCAGTCTGTGCTTTCCATACAGAATAGAAAGGGCTGTAAAGTCAACATAAAACACTATTGTATAGAGATCCAGAAGAAACTTGGTTTCAAAAAAATCCAGGAAACTAATCCAGAAAATGCTCACCGGTCCCGTGATGGTAGCTTGCCAGTGAAACACTAAAAGAAACAAAGAGAGGAGGTCAGAACATTACTTAGTTTAAAGGATTTATATACCTACAATCTGCAACACAGTCCCCAAAGCACAACTATATTGATAACAATGACAGTGACAGATTACAGGATGAAAAAATAAAATGACAGGTTTGTATACAATTCAGCAGGTATTCTCAAACTTACAGTCCTCCCCGACAGGTCCAGCAGAACATGACGCTGGCGGGTCCTTCTCTAGGTCTTGTAACTCCTGTACAAATAAACAAAATAATAGTAATTTAATAGTTTGACAGCTTCCGCCGCACTTTAACGTTTATGCATTGCTTAAAATACAGAATCCTTAGCCATGTGCACAGTCTGCTAAACTGTAAACTAACGTTAGCGACTAACACTTTGGAAAAAAAAATTATATTGAAAAGTAGCCAGAAACACAAACGTAAAGGGAAGGGCGTTCACTCTGCTCGTTTGCTAGGCCAACTTTAGCTCGCAGTTAGCTGAAAATTAGCTAGCTAATTTAAGTTTGACTGCTTAGCCAGCTAGCTATCTGGCTCATTTGTAGTCGTGTCATCGACAGTTACATAGCTAAATTTCGGACTTACTGGTAGTAAAATCCGTCTTGTGAATTAATTCACGTTACCTATCGTTAAATCATTCACAAATCGTACGTTACAATAGTAAACCACGTTAGGTTAGCAAACAGATGCTATTAGCCTTGGCTGGCGTTAACGTTATAGCGACGTCGTTTCCGCATCGCCCTAGCTAACCTTTTCTGTACATTAAATAAAATAAGATCAATCCTTACCTTCTGTATTCTTTTCAGAGCCATGGTAAAGCTTTTAGATAGGTTAAGCGAAGCTTCGATGTTAACTTTGACAGCTGTCAGCTACAGCTACGCTCACTTTATGCCGACTAGGTCGGTGTTATTTGTTTTGACAAACTGATAAACGTTATTTCTTTTGTTTCCGCGTTTTTGTTCGACGACGAAGAATGGACCGGTGCATTGTGGGAATTTGAGTTTTTTGAGCGTCAAGCCACTTAAAGGGACCGTTCACCGAGTTCATCCCGTGAAAAACCACACCAAATTAATTTAACTAAAATTTTATTTTTTATTCACGTGACAAATAATAACTTGATAGATAGATAGATGTATTTATTGATTACCTTTAAACCTACTTTCATTATAACTACTGTTGATATCTTGTTGCTCTGGTGATTCCAGCCATACAGTAAAATATTGAATCACTTGACCTAACAATGTTTTAAGGGAAAGGTTTCTGCTGGTTAATAATAAGCTGTTGCTGTGCTTCTGTACACAGGAGAGCACTGTGGGTGAGGGAAGATGGATGGTTGACATTATCATTAAATATATATAAAAACAAGGCAAGGCAAGTTTATTTGTATTATACCTTTCCAACACAGAGGCTAAAACAGCATTTAATAATAGAATGAAATTGAAGATAAAATGTATTGAAATATAATTACATTTTTTCATAAAAATAAACAACATATTGATTGAAAAATAAATTAAAGTTACTGTACAGTAATAAAACAGATCTGTAATATGTCCCCAAATATAATAAGGGAAATAAAAGTGCACCAGCAAATATAATCAATCAAAGGCGTAGGAAAAATAGGAAGTCTTTAATTTAGATTTGAAAGTGGCTACAACTGGGGTGTATTCCGGATCATCAAGAAGCTGGTTTATTCTGTAAGCAGCATAGTGGCTAAATCATGGTGTTTGGTTTTGACTCGAGGCACTACTAGCTGACTGCTTCCTAAAGATCAAAGGAGCCTACATTCTTCAAACATATCAGAGATGTATTTTGACCCAAAGCCATTAAGTGATTTATAAATTAACACCAACATGTTAAAAGCTGTTCTATACCTAACAGGAAGCCAGTGTAAATATGTAAGAATGGTTCTTGCAGCAGCATCCTGAAAGGGTCTGCAGGGATCTGTTGGGAAAACTAAACAAGGGGCCGTTGCCAAAGTCCACACTGCTGAAAAGAAGGCATGAACAAGTTTCTCTAAATCTTCTATAGACATGAATATTCTAAAATGTGCTATTTATAGATCTGATGCAAGTTAGTCTGATGCAATTATTGCCTAGATGTGGCTGCTGAAGCTCAAATCTGATTCCATCAACACCAACATGACATAGTCTTGTACCACAAGACTAAAACTGAGTTTTAGTCTTGTGGTACAGTTGCATCGATGAAGTGAGTTTAGAGTAATTTACAGAAATACAAGATTTGGCCTAAAGGTAGCATATAAAGGATTCAATATAGAGGCCTAATGACTGAACTCTGGTGGAACCTGCATGTCATAGTGTTTGGCTCAGATTCATGATTCATATGTCAACAACACAGCCCCTGCCTTCTATACAACCTAAAGCAGCTGAAGACTATAGGCAGACATGGCAGACAGCCATACCTCGTTTGTTTTGTTTCTTGAAGCACAGCCTGATATTTTTCCTAAATCACTAATCAGACAGAAGTAATTTATTACCTTAATCAGTGCAGTCTTCAGCCAGTCAAGCCAGAAGGAAAACTGTCAAAAACTTAATTTACATTTATGCTGTTGATGTTGTTGAGCTGAATAAAAGGAACTTTCTCAATCCTTTCCCAATAAATTTAGGATTTGAGATGGTTGTATTAATAATGGAAGCAGAATCTAGGTTGTATGTTTTTAAGGGTGCATTTAATGACTTTAGAAAACTACCTGTTAGGAGTGGCCCAATTGCGGCACATCCAGTTTAAAAAAAAAGCTACAGCACGTAAATAGATGATTATCATGACAGACGATAAGGAAACAGGAAAATAATGCAAATATACGATGAAATATGGACATCAGTGTACTCAGTAATCCCCAAGGCTGTAATATGTTTTGCTATTTGGCTTAGTAACCTATTATCTTCACAGAGCTGTTATAAGCTCATTCATGATGGTTGTACATTATTGTAATTCTGATATTGCAGCTCACCGGGGAACTGAGTGGACTGAATTTTTAGGTCCATCTTGCAAATAGCTTAAGTCCTGAGAGAGCAAAGGGGAAGACAGGAGACAAAAATAAGACAAACATACAAACACATACTGTACAGTACATAGGGAGGAGGGGCACATCTGTCATATTTCACGCCTGGACTGCTGCATACCTCAAAGCCACAGATTGCAGAAAATTAAGAGATTTTCTATTTTGTATCTATCTATTTATATCTGCAGTACTGGATGCATTGAATCACAGAAGTTCATAGCTGTTTTCCAACATTTTCTTACATTTGCAGTCAGTACAGTCAGTTACATGGAAATTGCTGTAAAATATGCAGCTCTCTGAACCTGATGTTTGTTTATGGCTGATAGAGCTTTGGCTTTTTTTTTCATTATCTTGTTCTGAATATTTTTAACTGAAATCTTATTGCTACAAACCTTGACTTTGAAACATAAAGCGCCAATTAACTAATAAGTCATTCAGAAAAATGTCAAGACTGCTCTAATGAGACTGACATCATGCATTAACTATAGTAACTTGACATGCACTTTTCAACCAGATGCTCATATATTAATAGTTCCTCCAAGATGTTACTCTCTCTGCATAGGTTGGCACCTCATTGACTGTCATGGAGCACCAGGATTGTGTCCATTGATACACCTTCAGAAGAGTTTTGACTCAGAGAAAGTAATATCACATTATGTCACATGAATTCTATATTAATGACAGCAGTGGAGGAAGTATTCAGACCACTTATATCAGTATATTCCTTTAAAAAACTAGCAATACCACAATGTTAAAACAAATTTCAAATTTCACTTAAAAATCTGTAAGTAGGCTATTATTATTAGCACAGAAGTATCACTATGCAGGCAAAATTAGCTCTGTCAGTGTTACATTATTATATAACTGAATAAAAGCCTACAGATGCATTATCACGAGCAGAACTTCAATGTTGTAACAGGCTCCTGTGAAGCAAATTCTATCTCATATACTGTTGGGTAGTTTAATACTGCATAATTGAATTGTATTTTATACGATTTTAGTAGTTTTTTTTCTGAAATGCAGTGGAATAATAATATAAAGTAATATAAACATAAAATACGTTGTACAAGTTTCTCAGAATGTTGTACATGTACTTAATTTACTAGCCACTGAATATCCTTTTACGTATAACAGCACTGTCTGGTTTAGGCTACATATTCAAAACAGTTTATTGCGCTGTTTTCTGAAAAAAAGGAAAATAAAAGCAGTGCTATTTTGCTACTTTGTTGAAGATTGAATTGTTAAAATATGAATATACTGCAAGTGTATTCTATGTTGACCAGCATATCACTGCAGTGCATAGCAGTACAATTTGAGCTGGAAAATGTCAGTATGTCTCCAAAACGGGTTGTAATTTATTCCTCACACACGATTGGTCATGGATCGATGCGCGTTCACGGCGCTCCGAGATGGCGCGCCCGTGCTTCTGAGCATCGTTTGGAGAAGAGGAAAGACAGAGATAGAGAGCTTTACCACGCCAAGTGTCCACCGAATGTCTGCCTCTTCACGTTGCCAATGAACAAACCTCGCATTCCTATGTCTGCCAGTTGACATACTGAACACGAAGGACCAGGCTTCCACCTCTGCAAGGATTCAGGACTCCTATAGCGGGTTGCGCGGTTTTTCTTTTCAGGTAAGCCAGCCACCCCTTCTCCTCCGGTGACCGATGTCGCTGTGTTGTCTGTGTATTTACGCGCTATTCGTCATTAATAAGAGAGCACGATAACGGGCGCGGGCGTTTGCGGTAGCTGTCCAAGGTGCTGAAACGGGCAGTGGCTTGTGGGAAGAAAACACAGTAGTATAGTAGATATGACGGCCTCACGTTAAGAGCAGGTTTCATGACTTCGCTGTTTGCATGCTATAGGCTATGTAGTGTTGCAGACTAAACCTCCCAAGGATGTTGTGTGGGTGTCGTATGGGGAAGAAAGAATGATGAAGCTGTAACGTGCATTCGATATATGTTACATTTGCAGTCTTGCACGTTTTGACCATGGCTGCTCTACCCGAATGGATGTATCCAAGCTGCATTGTACCTCCTCCAGGGACGGTGTGTGTGTGTGTGTGTGTGTGTGTGTGTGTGCGTGTACGTGTACGTATGCATGTGTGTGTTTTAAACTGCATTTACCATTGTCAGGGTCCGGGTCTTCACCTCACCTTATCTTACCATGGCAATCTTAGGATGCAAAGTATGGTGCATGATGCATGTAGGACGTGAGGATTGCTGCTGAATCCTGTCAACAAACAATAAAATATTAGCAATGGGTTTTGTGCAAAATGAATCCATCTAGGAAAAAAGTAGTAGTCCTACATGGCACTAATTAATGCTTTTCAAGTTGAACTTTTACCCCATTCACTGGGAATTCACATTGTATCAGTACCTTGTGTAAAATCAGCCGCCTTTTAAAAAAAAAGTGTCCTTCTGAAGACCTTGTGAACACAAGTTATGTAAATTGTTCTCTTCTAGGCAAGGGCAAGTCATGTTCAAGCTTTATTGTTCTTCTGATGGACCAATATATCCATTCTGTCCACAACAGGAGCACCTGACATTTCCTGTGGCAGATTTACTCACTGGATCATGGCACAGACCAACAGTGGTGGGCAGGGGACCAACGGGGTAGCGGATGAGTCCCCCAACATGATAGTGTACAGAAAGGTAAGACAGCTGCTATTTTTATTCTGCACGTGTGTGTGTGTGTGTGTGTGTGTGCGCATGTCTGCCTTGCGTCAATTTACTTGATGATGAGCTGTTCGCTGGAAATTGCTATTACTAATGGCTAGACAGTGTTCTTTTGCCATGGTTGATTTAGGGTTGAAATGCTGATGAATGAATGAATACAATTTTTCTCTCACAACACACACACACACACACACACACACACACACACACACACACACACACACACACACACACACACACACACACACACACACACACACACACACACACACACACACACACACAGTTAAACCATCAGCTTTTATTGCTAACATGTTGGAGGATGGATTTTTAACTGACTGACATTAATGGAACCAAAAGGAAGCCACAGGCTTTTTAACCATTGTTCATTACACTATTAGTGGTGTATTTCTTCATTGTTAATTCTGTTACTACATTAGAGAATTGGAAAAAGGGAGGGGAGCGAACTGGCCCACTGCTGAGACACCCTAATGCAGTACTGCTTCCAACATCAAAATGATTAATACAATAATAATCTGCAGGGAAGATAACACGTGTTTACTTTGAGGCTTAAAGTCCAATTATAGTTTATTTGAGAAACTTTAACACATGCAGTATATATATATATATATATATATATATAATATACAAGGGTGTGTGCACTGCTCCTCATGTGCGCTCATTTGGTTGTAATCTTTTCTTCTGCCTTAACAAAAACACCTAAATTTAAGATTAACCTAAAGTTAACCATTCTAAAAATTGATTTTGCTACTATCAGGAGAGGCTTCTGTTCCCAGTGGTTCTGTCATTGTCTTGTAGGAGTTTTTCTGATCTGTTTTAGTACTTAACCATGCTGTATGTGTTACGTTTCTTGAACGTAAAATCCAATGCCTAATTCACTTATCCCAGGTATCATTATTCCATAATAAAGTGTGGCTGGATTCTAGCTTATGGTGTCATGCAAATGTAATAAACCATCTACAGTATCACACCATAGCAACAACAGCTGTAGTATGTACGTGGACATTGCCTGCCTTCACTCTCAGATGCACCAATGAAGTGATCATTTTCTCATCTTACTTGTGGATGACACAAGCGTTGAGTGAATTTCTTCACTTCACTCTCTTCACCCTTCAGCGAATGCTCCCGATCCATCTGCAGTAGCATCTGCACAACAGGAAGAGGCTACGCTTAACATGATATCATAGATTGACGGTCTTTTATAGCACTCACAGCGTTTTAGGCAATATTACTGCCAGTGTGGGAAAAGATTTGCTGGAAATGCCGCTATGTAGCAGAAAGGTTGCTTTTTATTTTCTAAGTCACAATTTTCAGGATCTTCCCAAGCAGGATGACATAAACTAGATTGTTCATAAAGTAGGCCAAATACTGAGGATAATGGGGATATATGAATGTGGTTTTGTCATTCATTGTCATTTTAATTTGTGGCGACAGTGGAGGAAATCATGTCTCCTATTAAATTAAATTTGAATATGAAACAGTTTAAGAATATGCTAAGGTATTCAAAATTGTTGCATTATGTGTATTAAATATTGACTCGAGCTCTTTCAAGCTATTCAATTACATGTGATGTCTCTTCCTTTTCATGCTATTGATCTGAAAGTCCTGCTTTTTCGATCATGCCATGAAGGATCTGTAGAACCAAGTATGCAGATAAGAAACACATCCGTAGCCTGTGTGTTTACTCTGCAGCTTTTACCTTCAGAAAACAGACTTAAATGTTTTGTTTGTTTTTCTTCAAAATTAAGAGGCAAGAAGGATTTTAGAATTAAGAAGCGGTTTGTTCCCAAATGTTTGGTCAGATTGATATTTTAGTCATGAAGCTTTCCTGCATCATCCAATTCTTCATTTCTCAACACTTGAGCACACATGGCCGCAGCTTGGCTCTTTGCACTGGTTGACCTAGATACACTGCAGAATGAAAGAACATGGTGAAGGCAGCGAGGATGGAATCATGTTTCTGGAGTGGGTTTAGTTCAAAACTGCAATTGGAAGAGCGCTGTCTGGAGACGTGTGGATACCGTCAGGATGAACAGGTGCTCCAAATGCTTTTCAAATGGAGATGACTTGGCAGAGGTGTTGCAACCCACATTGATTGGGCCTCGCTAAGATAAGCTGAATTCTCTAGTCAGAAACATGCTTTTATGTTTTTTTTTTGCTGCTCAGACCTGCAGGAATATCATACATACACAGTGCTATACAAAATGTTGCTATTAAGCACATCTATTCGTTGCTAGTAGTGTACAGTAGGACAACAGATAGTGATTGGATAGTCTTTCCTCTGGGAGCATAACTACATCCTTTAACTCTCTCAATCTTTCTTTCTCTCTGGCACTCCTGTCATTAACGTCTTAATGAAAATGGATGGATGAGCTGAGGTGTTGACCTGTTTGCTGTGAAGATGTGTGCAGAGATGTCGGTTTCCCTCAAGGACACATGCACGCAAGCACCTTGCTTGAACGAATGTAGATGTATTGAACATGTAAATACACAAGTACCCACACAGCATTTAAACAGTTACATTACGCACGCATGCACGCACGCACGCACGCACGCACGCACACACGCACACACACACACACACACACACACACACACGACACACACACACGCACTGCACATCTGAGGGTCTAGATCATTACTTACCATATAAAAGCCTTTGTGTTGTCTTGCTGGTTTCTTGTTAAACATACTTAAGGTAAATAATCAAGTGTACCAGAGTGTACAGTATGTGTTTTTTTTCATGCCTGCTCACATGTGTGCACCATGAATAATGCTATGATGCAGGCGTGTATGCTGTACAGTATGTAGGGCGAATGTTGCTGAGAGAGTCCTGAATTTTTTATGCAAGCCTAAAAATGCTCTGGCGAAGTTCATAGCCACTCAGCACGAGGAGGGAACATCGTCTCACCAACCAGCGCTTTGTGTGTTTGTGTCTGTATGTGTGCCTATTGTAATTAAGTGATTGGTAAGAAAGAGGAAAGAAAACACACAGTATATATTGAAATTATTAGATTTTTTATATACACACAGTATGGATAGATATAGTTAAATATTGATGTTTTCCCTACATTCACTTAACAACGTAAAAATCGACGGTACTCACCTGTTTCCTACAACTTTATTCAGTCATTTAAAAAGAATCTTAAGATGAGCACAAAGGCTGAAGACAGTTAACACCCACCTTAACAACCTCTCACATCTTCACAGACACATTTTCCTTAAGAAACGGCACAGCATTTTGGCTTTTCTGCATCTGCATGTTTTCGGTTGCACATAAGAAAATGTGAGATAATTCCTGATTGAAAATGTTCTGTTGCTTTTCCCACCCCATACAATTAATGGAGCTTTTCAAACATTCATCTCCGCCAGTTATTCTGCTTTATATCTAATAATTTCACGATCCACAAGCTACAAACTTCCTCTTTATTTTGGTTGTTTCTAGAAAAATATAATTGTTAGGACTTCATACAAGAGAAAATAAATTAGGATTACATTTGTTTGCAGTATATTGTATCTACTGGAGTCTGATCTTCCTCTGTGGTGTAGTATCTGACAGCTGAGGCACCAGCCCACGTTATTTACATCTGAGTTGCTGATGGGCATCCAGTAATTGATTGTTCTTCCAGCAGCCACTTTGGCTTCTGTCTCTGTGTAAAGCCATTAAGCCTATATGTATAGTATGTGGGGTTTTTTTTCCCATTGAACAAATGCAACATTGTATCACATTATTGTTGTCTTCAGTCCTTATTGGAGAATAGTGTTTGAAATTATGGTGCTTACATAAATGTTGATACTGTGCATCTGTGAAGTAATTGGTCCCTGGTGAAACTTGGTCTTTTCTGCAGATCACAATGATGCAGAACGAGTGTACGAGGTTCTTATTGTTCTTGCACACACTTTACAGTAACAAACTAACAGTAGGTATTATGGCCAAACAATGTCAGATAACGGACTATATATACAAGCTAACATGAAATATAATTATTGTCATGTTCATGTAGCTATTTAACATGGAATACAGACATGGTTTTGTTCCCTTAAAAAATAGTAAAAAAATGAGCTAGTCCATCATGAATATGCTTCAAATCATCATTATCCAATCTCATTAGACCAAATACTACAATACCTGTCATGGTTGTAGCTTTAGTTTGCTATGTGGCAAACTACCAAATAATCTGCCTGTGCATTTTTCATTTCTTAGACTGCTCTCAGCAATAAATAACTCTTGCATGCTGGAATAATTAGGCCAGAGAGAATAATTATGGTCAATGGTCAAGTCAAAAAGTCAAAACATTTCTTTACAAGCTTTCCTTCTCACAATTATCTCAGTGCTTTCAATCCCGCCCTTCACACTTTTGAAAAGGGTGTTGATGCTGCACTGTGAGATTTGAACTATATCCTCTTGGTGTGACTCAGTAATGAAGTGATGAACAAACAGAAATAACAAACAGGGCAAAGGTATTAGTGTATTATATTGATTTGTCAATTGATTAAGTGGTTGTGTACAAGAGATCATTTTGCAGGAACAAGACTTTCCCTCTCTTCCCTCTATATCACTGCAACACAGCAGTCATATAGTATTGTTAGATGATGCAGAACTGCAGTCATTATTAATACACAGAGTCTAGGTTTATTACTACAAATTCAGCAGATATCTCCTTATTGGAAAGCATTTTTTTTCAATCTAGGCCTAAGGCCTGCATCTGTTAAACCTATATCAACGTGTCCTGTTATATATTGTTCATGACTCATAAAGCGGAGGGAACTGAATACATTTCCAGCTTTTTCTCTGTTAAGAGCCAGATTGAAGGGTTCTTGTACTGCTTGTCTCCCTCAATCTGCAATCAGAAGATCAGGGAGCCCGAGAGAAAGAGGGAGAGAGGAGGGGGGTGAGATGGGATGATCTATAATTGCCAGATCAGAAAGAAAGCTTGCCAGCCAGGCGATTTCTCTTCCTGTGTGTGAAAACATGCATGTTCTTCTTTTTGCATACACTGTTGAGGGAAAGTGTGGGTGTTTGGCAGACACAGTCAGATGGAAAATTGGCATTTGTGGCTTTGTGTGTTTCAAACTAATCCATTTTGCCTGTAATTGCTGACGTCAATACATAAACGCCAATTAGAAGGGCTGGCATTAGTGACACATGCTGCAGTTGATACAAGTGTAGTTCAGGTATGTCATTATACTAAGGAGGCTAAAATAATCCAACAGACCATGCTGGGTCTTGTCATAATGCAATCTATAACCGAAACGTTTAACAAACACCGTGGACTTTCTTGATAAATCCAATTTGAGAATGTGTACAGTACAATGTGAGTAGTTTATTCTCTTCAGTTCTACTTTTGGTCTTCAAAGAGATAATATGAAATGACAAAATAAACAGAAAGGTAGTAGGTGGCAAAGTTCGAACTGTTACTCGTATCACTCACCACATCTGAATAATCATAAGTACTTTTTCTTTGATAGCTCAGCAAATAGTCAATATTAGTGGCTATTGACATTTAGCATGCTTTGGTTGGGTCTACTGTATAATATCTTATATAATATATAATATCTTAGTATCTAGAAGCCAAAACCATTAAATTGACACTCGTTGAGAATCATTTTCATACAGTATGCAACTTAAAAAGCAATATTAAAATACTTTTGGGGAAATGTAATGCTACCTTGATTATGTTTTAGCAGACAAAACATAAAAAACTAGCTGCTAACTGGAGTGGTATTAATCTTCTCACCTGACTCTCGGCAAGAGAGCGAATAAGCATATTTCTAAACAGGTAGGACTATTCCCTTAAAGTGTGGTTCATTTTAGGGTGAGGTAAGTAAATGATTGTGGTTAATTAAATATGTCAAAGTGCATGTCAACATTTACCTCTAGTGTAAGACAGGATCCAAACCTGGATGTCCAATCTCAAAGTCATACACTTTATTTGGCCATTGAACTCAAGATGGCACAGTACTTCCTGCATTGGCACTAAATGCTGCCAGTGAGCATAAATCATAGCTGCATATGAACAGAATTGTAGCAGACAAAGTGTGTTACATCAAATCAACAATCTTAACATAGTTCACCTTGTACCGCAGGACTAGTCAGTGAGATGACAGTTTAAAGATTTAATAGTGGACTTCACTGGGTGATGGTTTGGGCTGCTTTGTGAAGATAGTGAAAAGATACTTTGGCATATCTTGCTCTAAGCTCTCCCCTCTGTATATGTCTGGCACAGCAGGAGCCTTTAGTCCTGTCTGTTGGGGTTATATAAGGGTCTAAGGGAGCCTGGGCATTAAGATAGAGGCTGACTCAGGCCTCGTCTCTGTCTGGTCATTTAATTCCAGCTCAACATTTAGCAAAAGATTATAGGAGAACCAGAGTTGTGAATGAATCCATCTCTAGTGTGATGGTCTTAATGAGGACAGAGATGCTCCATTAGGACTAAAGAGAAAATGAGAGGCGTAACCTGTAGAGGAAACAGACAGTGACTTAGTATTTCTCTCTATTCACCACACACTGGGTATGTGTCTGTGCATACATCTATGAGTCCTTGTTCTCTCCTTGTTTATAGCTCCGTCCCTCCTCTCCTGATCATCCATCTCAACATACACCATCTGAATCTCAACTGTATCCATGCAGTCTCTACTTCTAATGCACTCCCCTGTTGTTTCTGGTGATGGTTTGTTCCTTCCCACACTCCGTCTACGATGTATAAATTCCCGCTTACCTGTTTGTCTCAATGTCATAATGTGTTCGACATTTAGTAAATAGAATTTTGGTTGTGAAATAAAGTCAAATCCATTATGTGAAACATGAACCACAAAACTTATCACATAATGTATCCTAATTACAAAAAATGACTTTTTCTTGAAAATGTCATTGCTTCTCAAATCTATAATTACTAAATTTACTAAAGCATCATGCCAAAGCAAAATTAAATATTGGAGAAATGCCATTCTCCAGCACAACTACTGTATATTTCATCTTAAATCATTGCCAAAGCTAAAATCATTTGCACGTCAAGAGCCTCTAAAAGTAAATAGAAATAAGAAATCTTGTTATCTTCTCTGCAGTGTATTTTGACAGCTTGGAGCAAGAATGTAGTCTTTCTGCCAAACATCCTTTTACTTTCAAACAACCCCCCCCCTCTCTCTCTCTCTCTCTCTCTGTCTAGACTTGTGAAAACATTTCTCCCAAGACTTTTTCATCCCAGTTTCCCTCACGGTCTGTCTCTCGCTCTGTTCACACTTTGCCCTTTCCATTTCTATCTCTTTTATTTCCCTCACTCTCTCCCACCCACTTTCATGCTCTTTTGTTTAGTTTCAGGTCTTTGATGTTTTTCATATACCCACAATATCACACTAACTTTGTCTCTTTGTCTCTCTCGATACACATGTGCACTCTCACTCTCTTTCTACCCCCCCCCCCCTTCCCTCTCCAGTGTGTGGTTCTTTACCAGTGAAGCATCCATCCACTTCTGTCTCTCTGTCCCCTCGTTTCACATCCCTCGCCTCTCTTTGAAGTCATCAGAGCCTTAGTCAGAGCCCATGCCACTCCAGTCAGCTTTTATCTCGTACGGAGAAAAAGAGAGGAATGAATTTACAGCCTGCCTGAGCACAGTCATCTCTCCTCCTGTGTGAAATGATTCACTCGTGACTCAAAGCATTATTGGGAACTTTCTCTAAACAAACAACCATTGGATGTGGCATTTTCCATCCAAATTGACTGTAACTGTAACTGAGAGCAGTGGCCTGATTGTCCCCCTGCAGCTCGGTGCCTCTTTCAACAATTCAACATTCTCCAAAAAGCCATCATGTCTCAGTGATTAGCCTGCCATGACTGAGTGCCATCGCACTAATCCAATATTAGCGAAATAATAAAAGTCAAACAACAATTGTTCCAAAGGGTACATTTTCATACGTTTGAGACATACATTTTCATTTGCCAAACAGACAGAGACACACCTTTGTCTGAAACCGTGCACTTCTCAACTCATTGTGACAAACTCTCACAGCTTGCAGTGTGGTGAGCAGCTTCCACCTGCAGCCTACTGAGCCTCACAGCTTCACACCATTAGTTCAGCTTAGCAAGCACAGCCATCCATAGTACAGCCTAGTCTATAAACCTCGGGCGCCATCTTGACTCATGCGACTGCTGCTTTTTTCTCGTCTGTTCCTTTCACTGCAAAAATACAGCAAAATAATGATTTCAGCCGTAAACAGCCGTATGCAGCTGGCCTGTGAGTTTCTTAAATACTGTAGCTTGGCTATATACTGTATTTAAGTGTCCTTCTATCAAATGCTTCAGCACACTACCCCAGTAATGTAGTTTAAATCAGACAAAGTTAAGAGTTTGTGTTATATTACAGGGAGGTGATACAGGGATGAAATAATGTTTGATAGAAAATGAAACTGAAATTAAATACAGGGAGGTATGAAATATTGTTTGATAGAAAATGAAACTGAAATTAAATACAGGGGGATATGAAATAATGTGTGATAGAAAATGTGGTGTTTAATTAGTTTAGCTTGCTGGTTATTTAATCTTATGCAAATGCAAAGCAGCATATATTATAAAGCCAATTGCCTGTTGCCAATGTAAATAAATAATATACAATATTCTTGAAAATATATGTGGTTATGATAAGAGCTCTTTTTAGCCGTGCTAGACTTGTGGCTCCATGGATGGCAATGTCAGTCTGTTTGTTTATCCAGACTGAAATATTTCAATAACTACTGGATGGATTGCCATGACATTTCAGTCCCTCCAGGATTTCGTGGACTTTTTTTGAGATTGTTGCAGCCCAAAATGCCAGATTTTGCGGGAGCTTTTGTAAAAAATTGCGATAAAGTTGATATGTATTTTGTATGTTTGTTGCAATGAAGTTGCAAGAGAGTACATCGTGTACGTCTCATCTCCGTTTTTTCCTGCATCTGCCGTGTGTGTGTGTGTGTGTGCGCGCGTCAGTCGCGGGGGGAACTGAGCAGCAGCCCCGCCCGCTGCAGAGAGCCGACCGGATTGAAACAGCAGCAGCTTTCAGCGACTTTAGAGTGAAAAAAACGTTACAGCGTACATTGAAGTTAAAATGTATACAGGTTGGTAGGACAGTCTGAAATGTTTTGTACGGTATTTCCCTTTATGTTTTGTTGGTAAATGTGAGATGTTTGAGTCACACATGTCTCGTCTTCATATCAGAAACAAGGAAACTAATTTGGCGATGTACGTGCGTTACATCAACCCGTTCTCACTCCCGCTTGGTCAGTGGCTCTCAGAGTCACATACTGACGCAAAGTCTGGCACTGCTGTGATTGGCTGAAGTTGCGGGAAACTACGGTTATTGGTCAAATTTGCGGAAAAGTTGCAGTGATTGGTCAAAATTGCGAGTCACACCGAATTCACGGTGATTGGTTGAATTTTCGTGAATTGTTGCGATCGCGACATCACGAAATCCTGGAGGGACTGACATTTTGTACAGAAATTCATGGTCCCCAGAGGAAGTAATGTAATTAGGTGATCTTGGTGACTTTTCTTCTAGCATCATCAAAATATGAATTTGCTCAATACTTTGGTTTATGACCAAATATCTGCAATACTAATGACATCCCCATCAGCCTCACCTGTAGGCTACTGTACTTTGTGTTTAATGCTAATTAGCAATTGTAACTTACTAAAGATGGTAAACATTATACCTGCTAGATGTCTAAGTAGCATTTGGCTCAAAGCATCACTGTGCCGAGCAGCCTCACAGAGCAGGTAGCATGGCTGTAGACTGTAGGCTGTGTCCGAAATGAGAGACGTCGACTTGAGACTTGGACTCGAGTCGACTCAAGTCACCGTTTTGATAACTTGTGACTTGACAAAAAATAAATAACTTGAAACTCGACTTGGACTTGTAAGTCAATGACTCAAGACTTGACTTGACTTAAGGCATGATGACTCGGATGACTTGCGTGTATTCATAAGTTTGAATGTTAGCTGTTAAATATAAAATAATATAATTTAATGTTGTCAAGTATGCTATGCAGCGGCAGCAGTGCAAACTGTAAATCACGATTGGAGGACTCGAAAAGCTCCCATGGTATGTGATTGTCATGATTGGATGACGGCACATAACATAAAAGACCCCTGATGAAGCCTCATTAGTCAGAACAGATTAAATTAATTGTCATACTTTTTGTACTAGTTATACAAACTAGCCAATCGTTTTATTAGATGGGCTACTAATACCTTGTCTTTTCTCTTTATAAAGACCGTATACTACAGCTAAAAGTGCTTTATCTTGGGTGTAAAAAAGTGACTTGATTTGATGACTTGACTTGTCTTAACTAAGGACTCAACTTGACTTGACATAACCTGTGACTTGACTTGCCCAAACAAATAATAACTCAAGACTTGCTTGAGTATTGGACCAAATGACTTGGGACTTACAGTACTTGGGACTTGAGCAAAGATGACTTGGTCACAAGACTGGAAATTACCCCCTTGTTCACTTATTCATGACAGCATATATAATGGACACTCAATTTTTTTTTTTTGCTCAATAGTGGGCAATAAATTACTCATCACCATAATTTTGTGTCATCACTGACAGCTGCACAACTGTATATTCTATATTCTATTTTTAGCAGAAAGTAGTGTACATTCTGCTACTTTTTTTCGTTCTATTGTGGTATTTTTCAGGGCACAAGTGGAGAAATTTACCCACTCAGAATTTGGACAGTAAATGTGGTGCACTAAAGGGAGTGCTTTTGGACAAAGCCCTCGTCTTGTTAAAGTTTACTTTCAATATAATGCAATACATGCTCTTTTTAGGCATGATGTAGCCAATGTCTAAAACCACTGTCCTACTACTTTAATTAGACCATTACTTTATTCATCTAGGTTCTCAGACACTAGTCATAGTGTCTCATCAGCTAACTGAGAGATTCCTGTCTGGAATGCTTTTGCTTTCTCCTGCTGTCCGTTTTGTTTCTGCTGTGGTGGCTGGTGGCTGCTCTGTTGGAATCCCCATGACAACCACACCAGCAGTCTGTCAAATGCTATTATCTCAAACACTTCAACAATGTGTCCAGCACACCCTTAGCTAGCAAAGTGACAGAACATGAGTGTGTGTATGTGTGTGTTTCTGTGCAAACACACTTTAAAGAGTGCTGCTCAGTCCATGACAACCTGCAGTCAGTGGTGGAAAGTAACTAAGAAGTACAGTACTCAGGTACAATTTTATTGCCATTTTCCATTTTCAATTTTTCTGGTACTTTATACATGTTAGAGGCAAATGTACTTTTTACTCCACTACATGTATTTGATAACTTTAGTAGTTATTCATTACTTAGCAAATTATGACTATTAATACAACATTTAATTTAAAGTAATAAACTATGATCTATTATTACAGGTTATGATACCCTGCCGTAAATTTGTTTATAGGTGGGTAGATATGTGTGGAGTTGTAACAGTGTGGGTAGATGGATCTTGGACTGTGACTTTGTGGAGTGCAAGAAATGCTTAAGGTTAGGTTGCCATGTTGATTTTGTGTACTACCAGTTGCCTTTTCCCCCCTTTTTTGTGCAGGGGGGGATAATGGGGGATATTACTGTCTAAAAAGAAAAACATGAATCTGTAATACTGTAACATTTGTTCAGATTGTTGAATAAAATGTAATTATATGTATAAAAAGAAAGATATCCTGCAGTGTATAAAGCTAATACAATTAGCCCCATCTTTACCAGCTGCAACATTAAAGTGATGTACACATGAATGCATCACTAATTATAAGTCAGTGATATAATATATACATATAATCATTCTTAAATGGGCCATTCTGCATAATGAGTACTTTTACTTTGGGTACTTTAAGTATATTTTGATGCGAATATGTTTTACTTTTACTTGAGTATGATTTTGAATGCAGGACTTTTACAGTATTTTTACACTGTAGTATTACTACTTTTACTGAAGTAAAATATCTGGGTACTTCTTCCACCACTGCTTGCAGTGCATTGGTTGAGCTTATGCATCTTTTACCAACACCTTTCATTTATAACAACATTCATTAAAACCAGAAGGTCTGAAGAAATAGGATTTTCAGTTGGTGTTAAGTTGCTCTTTATGGACATTTTGCAGCTAATACTAACATACCTTTTCTAGTCGTATTTTTACTCCCTGACTGGACATTGTTAACAGTGTTTCTCATCTCCTAATAAAGCCCCAACACCGATCTCGTGGACATGTATATTGGCAGCATTGCCTCCTGTTTCTTGCTGCCTGTGCTGGACAAAAGATAAAATATGTTATCTAAGCTTGAGCAGAGTGAAAAAAGACAAGGTCAGGTCTAAGAATGCATTAGGATATGGTGGGAAGGGTCTCTCTATTCCTTGCAACAGACTGATTTGATTTGTTGATATTAGCTTCCCTTGCGTGTCAGCAGAGCCCTGTGTAAATGGAAGAGCTGGTATTAGAGCAAGTGAGAGAGGATACGTCAGGGTGAGGATCGATGCACATTATTTGAATAACCAGATTTTGACAAAATTTGCCATTAATGACGCTGTCCTGCATGAATGTATGAATTAAGCCAATTCATTTTTTTCCAGTGGCTTCATTTGCAACATCCCCATCATTTAAACTGTACCATCCAACCGTAGCACTGACAAAGTTCTAATTTGACCTCTTTTTAATTTAGTGAGTCCATCTATGTATCTGAAGAATCTCCATATCATTGGTTTTGATAACAGTTTGAATCACTCCACAAGTAACAGTGTTTTTTAAAGGTTCAACAACGCCAGTCGTCCATCATCTTCATTGCTCCATAGTTGCGTCAAACAGTCTGCCCTTATCAATTTATTATCTATCCTGACTGTTGTGTCCTCTGATGTGTGCACGTGTGCGTGTCCCGTCAGATACCCGGTCCTCGTCTCGTCTCGTCTCTGTTCTGCAGACAGGAGAAGGCAGAAGAATGTCAGCCTGCCAGTATGCAGCTGCTTCTCTCTTATTGGTATTCAGGACACACATACTCTTCCTGAGTGTCTGTTGCACGTGCCAAGGAGGAATGTGGGAAATGAGGGGATGGAGAGAGGAGGAGGAGAAGAGGAGTGAAGCCCCTATCCCCCCTCCCCCTCATGTTTTCTGGATCTAAAAATAGACAGCATCCTCCCTTTCTTTTCTATTCCCAGTTCATCTGTTTCCATACCCAGCATCCCTCCTTGTTTTCCTCTCATCCTTGTCCTCTTCCTCCTTGTCTCTCTGTTTGGTCTAAGTAAACATGCTCTCTGGTGCCCAATGATAAGACTCCTCCTCAAGGGTAATGGCAGACAGTTGGACACTGCTAACAGGCTTGCCTGGATGAAAGATTAACTATACGGGTGAATTCATTTACACTAACACTACAGTATTTCCATGGCCAGACTGCACTGTTTAACCACCAAAAATAAAAGCATGATTATTAAAAACTCCTAAGTACAAATCCAAGTACAAGTGTCTGCTGATTGCTGACCACGAATATGTGCTCAATAATATATATAATTGTTTTATTGAATTATAAGTATATGTATTTGTGCATGGCTGACCAATGGGTGATAGCATGCTTTTTAAGTGGGTATAAACTTTAGCAACCATTAGTAATTACATTAACTTTTTTTGAAAAAACTGTTGCACAATACATCTGAAAATAATGCAGCTTTCTTCTTCCTTTATCTATTAATTTATGATTGCATGCTTTTTCAGTGATGAAATCACGGTAGGTGGGCAGGAGGGATATTGGCTTTCAGTGGATTATGTTCTAGCACATGGCCAACCTTGGCTTAGTCATCGCGCCCACTGCCCGCCCACCAAGGAGATGAGAGTGAGAGTGAGAGAGGCCTTGCCCTAGGAACACTATCCCACTATCCCAGCCAGGAACACCAGATGATAGTGGATTTAAAATAGGCAGAAATCAGTGTCTAGAAAACAGAGTCAGCTAAAGGTAGAGATAGAAGAGTGAAGAAGGTCCAGCCCCAGCAGTGCTATTCCAACATGAACCAGAAACTGATATGTAATAGTGATGAGATTAATACAAACACTGAGAAAACTGTGTGTGTGTGTGTGTGTGTGTGTAAGAGACACTATATCAGAAAAAGCACACTTACATTTGTTACTCAGCAAATAAAAGTACAAGCAAATTAAAAGTAGATCTTTTCCACACATCACCTTTTACTTTCCCCATTGTTACCGCTGCCTACCAAAAAAAACCCATTACTACTACTACTAAAAACACTACTACTACTACTCATGATAAACAGGACAAATAATGTTTACACTGATGCCGTTTTCGATGCCTCCGTCTGGCGGAGCACATCGTTTTAATATGGTCATAATATAGCCTACAGTATTATATGTTTTATACAGTGTTTATTTTTATGGCTTTCTTTTTATTTTTGTTTTAAATGTTTGTTTTTATTGTAGGTCTAAAGCATGTTTTAACCATTGTGAAAGGTACAATAGAAAGTTTTACTAATTACATGCTCCTTGTGCAGAACTATTTGCCATTTCGATTAATTCCGACACCAGATACAATTAAATTGATGGGTAGAAAAAGGCATTTCATGCATAATGATGACGCACAATGGCTGGCTTTGCACTGTTGGGAGATGTGACAAATGGAGACCTACAGCAAGAAGACTTGCTTGCAAACGAGGAAGAGTGGCCTCAGAGACGATTCCGACTGCCTCGAGCTCTCCTGTTGGATCTCTGTGCTGTTTTGGGCACAGCGTTACAGAGGAGCACTCAGAGAAACCACGCCATGCCGGTGTCGTGCCGACACCTGTCCCACTTCAAGAGGGGTCAACTCCGGCGTCCCTGTTGAATAAACACTTTCTCGGGGTAGCGCTAGGCGTTTTTTGCATCAACTTTAATATCGGACCATTTCTTTTTAATTTGGGCCACGGTCCGACCTCTGAGGCTGTGGCATTAACTGCGTTTGCAACATGTCAATCCACAGCTTTTTTGGCATTAGTAATGCCCACACTGTGCCCTCCAAACATATTTTCCTCTTTTCCACCCCTCTAAGAAGAACTACAACTTCACATTGAGTGAAAGTCCTTGGTTTTTTTTCCCTCTGTGCGCATGATGTCGGTATGGGTGAATATTAATTTGGGGCATTTCACTGACTATTTAAGGGCAATTATGGGCGTGACATGAAGACGCCAAAGCTGCGCCACATTTAGAGTCAACTGTGATTTATAAAGGGAATGCGGTGTAGGACGTGTGTGCGCACGGTTTTATAAATCCGAATATTTCTGTGCGTACTCACATCCTATGTTTCGTCCGTACGCCACTTCTAACACAAATTTGCTGCACAGTTTTATAAATGAGGCCCCAGAGAACTTAGTATAACAGCGCAAAAATCTACGCAGGGAGGAGGTTAGGTTGGTGGATGGGTCCCCAAAACACAAGACTTTCACCCGTACGTGTCCCGGACATTTTTGTACGATATCATTAGAACCCATTGACGAGAATACGTTGGGCTATTTACGTATTCAGCAGAGCTACATTAGCATTTATTTGGAGTTGTGTTTCTGACCACCTGTTTCTGATATTCACTCTGAAGGAAATAATTGTCTCTTTCGCTGCTTGATACTCCACTATGTTCACTGGCTAGTCGCTGATTACTGCGGCTTTAATGTGAATACATGTAAGTTAATTAACTTTACGTGTCAGATAGATGTGATTATTATAGAGCTATCAGTAGAAATATAAGTGTTAAAGTTCTTGGCACAATAGCACCATCCTGGACAGAAATTGTCTGTTTTCTTTTGTAGCCTGGTGCTTGCAGATCACAGAGGATTGAAAAACACATGCAAAACTGCATCATTATTGTTTTACCACTTATTTAAAAAAATGTTTTGGCAGAAACAGAAAACAGCACTTCCTTTTCAAAACTACAATTTTGTGCCATTATACCATACATTCTGAAGGGGTCTGGTGCCAAGCTAAAAGGTTTGTGACATCCTGTTTCTGAGTGAACTACTATGAGGGTAAAAATGAAAAGTTAATATTTTACAATGAAAAAGTCATCACATAGAGCTTTAATTTGCATTAGCGCATAAGACTATATCCTTCGGGAATTGTATGATACTCTAAATTGTGCTGTGGTTGCATAAAGCATGAGATGGCAGACATCTACTGGCTGGCAAATTTGGAACAAGAACTGCATTAACTGCAGCAATGTCAAATGAGGATAAAAGCCAGTGTTTTCCAGGGAGCAGCTGGCATAGCTGGCTGACTACCTCTCATCCAGGATTCAATGCTTGTCTTTTTCTCTTACTAAAGTGTTGTCCCTTGGGGAGGGAGATGTTGAGGAGTCAGGGGAAATACTGAACATCCTTCTGCAGTCATACACAAGGGACGATGATTCTCTGGGGACGCCAGGAGGAAAGAGGACGTGTTACAAAAATCTGGAGGAGTTGATGAAAATTCTGTGAAGAAGGGAATTGTGTATGCACGTATCTGTTGGCAACCATCTTGAAAGCTTTCTTAATGAAATAGTGATAATACCATCTGTCCATCAAACCAGATGACAACACTGCAACTGCTGCTTCTGCTGTTGTGCACAAGAATGCTTTACCAATCAGTTTTGATTATTAGGCATTCCAGCAAGGAAATGATGGAGAAGATTATGCACTACCAACCACGTAGTATATTATGAAAGGCTTTCAATGACGTTAGATGTGTAAAGGGAGACAAATTATTAGACAGAAAAATACCTAGATTACTTCAGTTTCCTGGAAAGATAACTTTGAGAAGTGAAAATAATAATATAGCAAATACTACTAGCCTGCCAAAATCATACAGATTTTCTCCTTGCTCAGTTTGGTCTGTGGATAAATTCGCTTGAGACAGACATAAAAAAGGATGTACAATAGATGACCCAGAGTTCTCTCTTTCACTTAGACATGAACCTTTCCTACTCCTGGTTCGACAAAGGCGCCATTCACTGGGCTGCGATTGTCCTTTGCTTTTGATTTTCAACCTGGAAATATACGTGCATTATCCACTGAAATTAGATTTTGAATAAATTAGAGGCATGAAGTACATCATATTGCTGCAGCATCTAGCTCACTTTGTCTTCAGCAACACATTTAAATATTTATTTTAGGAGTTTAATGAGTGACCTATTATATATATGTTATAGTTCTGGATAATATCTGTCTTAGCTGAAATCTTATAGCAAGAACTGGGCATAAATGTGTGACAACAAACGAGGTTGCAACTTCTGTTACATCTATTTTTTTTATTAATTCTTTAATCTAAAAAAAAAAACTCTGCATTGCTATTGCAGGATAACAGTAGGATAGATGAGTTATGACACTAAAGGTGTCAGTATGCTCAAAATGACTCATACGACGTCGTCCAACCACGTCTGAAGACAAAAGTGTTAATAGCTTTTTTTGAACGACCACACTGGAAGGCCGGGTGAAAAGTGGGCTGTCATATAGAGGGGCGAGATGCAATGAATCATACAAACTGGGATAACCATGCACATTTTCAGACATTCATTCCATAAACGCATTTATGGTGTTGCGCTCGGTTGTGCTTACAAAAAGTGACGGAAGCAATTATGTGAAAAATTAAAGACATTCTCACCTCTGCACACCTGGGAATCTGCTGTGTGAAGTGGGAATGCTTTTGGGACTGCCGGTTTCAGTGACGTGATACACAGTCCAACCAATGGTTTAACACTTTTCCACTAACGTACAGGTGTCGGTAACACGTGAAGATGCAATGTGACAGTAAGGGGAGGGAAGAAGACTGCTAGCATGGATGTAAACAATCCTGGATTTAAAATACTTTAAAGGGGTGATAGAATGACCGAGTTTACCTTGTCATAGTTGAATAACGACAGTTCGGTGGGTAAAATGGGCATACAGAGAACCTCAAAGTCCCATTGACACCTCTTTCCTATGCAAATCTCACAATTTGAAACTGCCGCTGAAAACCTACAAAGCTAATAGTGGACATAAACTCGGTGGCTGTGCCTTATTTGGCTTAGATCTCAGACACTAGTTTAGCTGCGCGCTGCTCTGTGTACTTCCACGGGAATTACAAAGAAGAAAGTTTGGAAGTTTTTCAAGGATATTGAAAATGAACCACGGCCGTAAATGCAGTGTTCCAGGCTTTACAGAGAATGCTGACACTTTTCACATTTCATGCTGCCGGTCGTGGTGCTCCAGGTAAGTGGTAGTTGGTGGTTCAGTTACCCCAGCATAGGTGATTGTGTGCTGGTTACAGAGCACCACAAGCTGCCGGTAGTGGAGCTCATTCAGGTCAGCGGAAGTTGGTGGTTTAGTTACCCCAGAAAAGGTGACTGTGCGCTGGGTACAGAGCACCGCGAGCTGCCGGTCGTGGTCGTGGTGCAAGTAAATGCTAAATGACAAAACTTACCACCCTGAAGTAGTCACTTCCAATTTACGGGCAACTGGTTGCTCCTCCACATCAGATTCTTCCTCTGATTCAAGCTCAAACATATACGGTTCAACACCTAATGTCTCTAGCTTTGCTCGTTGTAAACCAACCAATAAGCGCGCAGCTCATCTAAATATTCATGAGCATACCATAATAGGGAGAAAACCTCTTGTTTCATTCTAGGGCTATTTCACAGGGTTGCATTAGGGCGCATAGAACAGCACCCAGGCAATTTTCAGCCCTACCAATGTTACATACCCTATTCGGAGACCTTAAAGCTACATTGTGTAAGAATTTCTCCCATCTAGCAGTTAAATTGTATATGACAACCAACTGAATAACTGAATATTACTTTCCAGCCCCTACCATTCCAATCGCGTTTTAACTGCTACGGTGGCCGAACCCGAAATTAGCTCTTAGTATCTCCATCATTTACACGCAGATGTTCTAGCCACTCCCAATATTAACTTTGGTATTTTTGCTTGTCGCATTGTCGTTTTAATTCTTTTTTTTGCTTCCCTGGCGAGTAATCTCCCCCTGGCATTCGTCACGGTGCGGGGTGCCACTGAGTGTAAAAGGGCGAACGGCGGAGGTATGTCCCTCTTTGGCTAATGTATTTTAAAGATGGAGGCGCAACATGCCGGCCGTCATTCGAGCGACTCGCTCGTATGTATTCTGAATGATTCTAAATGTCAGATTCTACGCTTACAAGAATACTTTGATTAGTTGGTGGAAGTAATTACACATGAATGAGCACATATTTGTGAAAGAACAGAGGGGGTTTTGCTAAGAATCAACTAAAAAAATTACACAATGTAGGTTTAAGGAACAATTAAAAAAAAAAATCAACTTTGCAAATGTTTTATGAGAAAGAAAATGCATTCACCAAGTTTGTTAGTCATCAAGGATACACACAATGCGTTTTGGTAACACAGGGCACATTTAGCATCATGGCACAATCCAGAATTCAGTTTGATTCAAGTAGATTTCATTTAGTTCAAATTTTATGAATTGTTCACATTAATGTCCTTTCAGCTTAGAACAAAGACGCTATATTTAGGAAAGCAGAAAACAACACAAAAACAGCTATAACAACAGCAACTCAGGTAACCTTAAGTCAATAACACCACACAGGGAATCAAAGATCTTCTTGTTTGCCTGCAAACATCAGTCTCACTTTCATCTATTAGCAAATCAGACCAAACCAGATCAAGCCATTAAAAGGCTCTCAGACACACCTCGAGGAGCATTTCAAAGCTGAGGAGGCTTCCTGGTTGACAACATCCATTTGTAATCACCCAAATAAACCAAAGTCTGTAGTAAGAAAGCCATCTGTCCTGCACTGTCCATATGAGAGTGCTTGCAGTATGATAATACTGCTGCTGCGTGCAAGAGTGATTAACAGTGGCATCAGGTTTTTCTTATCACAGTCCTCCATTATGGAAATAATGGACAAAGTAGTGCACCACCAATTGGTACATTATAAAACGCATTATTGATAGCAGATGTGAGGGGAGAGAGGGGGGAATAATTATCATCTAAAAAATGCATAGATCTTTGCAGTTTGCTGGAATGACAAAGCCATGAGCTGCAAATGGCAGAGAAGCATCCTCAGGTTTCTTTATACTGTACCTTTTAGGATGCAATGTTATTACAAATGACATATAATGAAGAATGAAGACGACAGAGGGAGAAAACTGTGAAACTGTGAAACAGTGAAGTGACATCCCAAGAAACAGATGCTCCATTTGACTGATGGTTCAATGGAGCTTGATTGTGTACACAGAGACAGAAGTGTATTGATGAATGCAACCGAAAGCAAAGGCTTATCAAGCACCAAACTGCAGATGTTGTTAAATGGCTAATCACTGGTTTGCAGAATCTGCCTCACAGCGTTTAGAAATAAATATTCAGTTTGGATGGAGTAATTGCCTTCACTCCAGGCAGTGTTGTCACCTGGGTATCTGTTCCTCATGTTCTACTGTACGATCTTGGCCTGCTGTGAAACAGACTGTTCTTGTTCACCATCCGAGAGCCTCAGCATGCCTATGAGAATTGAAGGCTTGGATGAATAAAGAAAAGTGCCAAGGAGACAATGAAAATGCAAAAATATGCAGCCATAAATATATATATATAAGGAATAATCTCAAGACAGGGGCAGAGGAAGGTATTTGGCAGTAGCTCAGCCTGTATAGAGTTGGGGTGGGAAGAAGAAGGTCGCTGGTTCAAGTCCCCATACAGACCAAAGTATGGTAGTGGACTGGTAGCTGGAGAGGTAGTGCTGGAAGAATACTAATCCATTATTCCATTGACAGGAAATCAATCAATAAACTAATGGTTTAGGTCATTGTTCAGTTTCTCATATGTGTGTTGTTTTTTTGTCAGTGTAAATTAAATATCTGCAGATGTTACCTTGACCTGGTGAAAATTGTGATTTGACATTTTGTAGACCAAAATTGATCGATAACTCGAAAAAAGCAATTGATTAATCAATGATGAAAATAACTGTTGTATGGTTGGGTACCGAATTCTGTACTTTTTTGATTACCGATCAAATTACATCGGTACTAAGGAGGATCGATTCACGTTAAATCAAACAGTGCTAAATTTCAGTACCTGAGAGTGATTAAACACAACCTTCTCTGTCCTCTGCATGTTGACAGAGAGCGGGGCTCCGGCACACACTCAGAGGTGCGGACGGGCGAAATTACGTCACCTGGGCAGTTTGTTTTAGTCACAGTGAGTCATGGAAATGGCGGTAAATCGGTTGCAAGTGTGGTTATACTTTTCAAAACTCCACGCAGAAAGCATTAGCTGCAATATAATATAATGGTGAGTCGAAAGCGGTCGCAGTGCAGTTACACTTCCTCTGAGATAGACAGGCACAGCAGTGTTCTTTAATCTCTTTAATGTAAATAAAAAACAAAATGTTCCAAGTAAATACGATTATTAGGTTTGGAATTACTTTTACAACTGAAATTTTTTTGTTAGTACAAAGGGAAATTACCGGGAAAAATGTGACCGGTACCCAGCTCTAGTTAAGCTTAATTTATGGTCGCCGCGCCATTAAATTACGTCACCATGGCTGTCGTTTCTAGCGCGAAGGCTCCACAAGCTGTCGCCGCGCGTGGTCTTTCACCTCTGAATTTTTTTAAACTATATTTTATCTCCACGCCCTCTGGTGTTTCGGAGAATACTGCAACTAACACTGCATTTGTGTATACCCAACACTTTAGTTGTTAGTGATAAGTGGGCAACAGTTTATCTTAGAATAATCAACACAAAGTAATAATAATAAAACTCAACTCTGCTGCAGCCCAAAATGATCCCAACAAAAAGTATAATTGTAATGCACCACATGAACTGAATCATACAGTTAGTTGCTATAACTCATATGGGAACAAAAGGAAAAGGAAACGAAGATGCCTCTCTTCTTTTTCTTATCCCCTATAAACAATATCTACCTTTCTCTCCATCCTGTACACCCTCTGTCCCCCCTCATGCTACCCCACAACCACCTTCTTTCTCTTTCTCATGAATGGGCGATGGCGAGCTGCCAAAGACCTTGTGATACTGGTCGCAGACGGTGTTGCTGTGGTAACTCGGAGACTTAGGATTCATGGCGTCTATTCAACAACCTTGTCAGCATGAGCTCAATAACTTCCCCCACCTTTGCAGGGTCATTTTTATTTTCAAAGCCCAAGTGGTGCAGTGCTGCACAGGTGCAGGCTGAAAAGTCTGACTGACTTTGTTTGTATATAGCTGGCAATGTAACAATGTTTTGTTCATGTTAGTCGAGCTAATATCTTTATTGTTTTATCTGACACTTCCCAGTCATGCACAAAATTGCAGTTGTTTGTCGTGCAGTGACAGTACATGCAGTATTTTACTTGTGTATTTGATGGGCAAAGTGTTTATTCTGACACAAAAACTAGTGTGCTGATATCTAATTGGCTGGGTGTAATTGGGGTTGGATTTCAAGTGCATTATCTGCTGTGAATATTTGAATTAAAAACTGACAATTTGAACTTGACTTTAAGCAGAACATTTTTATTTTCTCTTTACATTTTGGGTGTAATGAATGTATGAATCAATACACTCAGTCATATAGATTTCTTATCACTGATGAAAAGTTAAAGTCATGCGTATACAGTATTAACATAATCCATAGCTAAGATATGCATTGTGAATTGGTTATTATTTGGTTCATTATTAATAATTAGGTTTATTTTTGGCTTGAATAACATGTACAGCATAATAGCCTATAGATTAAATTGTGCAGCCTTCCAGTGAACACAGTCATACTCATGTAAATTATAAAGGGTTATTACAATGTTAGTGTATACTTAAGCAATATTACTGATTGATTTGTCTGACACTGCAGTAATTTTACTTTTCAAACGTATGTAAGAGTTTTCACTTTGTGTTTTTTTATCTAACGATTTTACATTAGTGGAGATGTTTTGTTGCTGCTGTACTGTATGTGATTGATTAAAAAAAAGGTTTGTGGTGACGATAAAAGCTTTATCTTACCCGTGCAAAGTGCTCTTGTCTAACAAAGGTCATTACAGTATGAATGCCTTTGGTCAGCATATCTCCTGTGAAAGTAATTGAGCAGATGAGCACTACATTCCTGAGTTCACTTTACTTGTTTGTGTTTGTTTAATGTCTCTCCATGAGTAGAGAAAGAAAGAAAGAAAGAAAGAAAGAAAGAGATAAAAAAAACTTCTGTCTTCAGAGATTTAGACCTTGTATAAGACATGCTAATCTAATTAAGGCTGTTTGAAAAAGGTGTTTGAGATCATCAAGTGTTGAGATTTCTCCTCACCTAAATCTAGGTCACCACTGGAGAGGAATCGCAGCACTTGAATATATCACCATTATAAATATAGAAGTTAAAGGCTAGACAGTCAGGGAACTTAATACCAGGCTAAATAATATAGCTCATAATAAGTACTGTAACCATTCAACCATTTAGTATGTTTTGCCTGGATTGTGTCCAACCCTTAAAGGAGACATATTACTGTCTTTAGGTTCATACTTGTATTTTGTGTTTATACTAGAACATTTTTTACATGCTTTAATATAAAAAAATTTTTTTTCTCATACTGCCCATGGCTGCTGCACCTGTATTCACCCTCTGTCTGAGACACTCTGTTGTAGCATCTGTCTCTTTAAGGCCCCTCCGAAAAAGCCCAGCCTGCTCTGATTGGTCAGCATTTACGGGTCTCCACATGCACTTTGCTCTCGCTGTCTCTGTACTACTGCCGTTGCAGCAGATGATTGACAATGGAGTAAATAGCAAGACTTTATACTGTTAAAAAATCACCAGTAAAAGCTTCTAAACCAAATACTACACAACCGGACATGTTCCAGCAGGAATGTGATCCGAAGCCAAGGTTACAGCTTTCTCTGGCATTAGCATGTAGCTACACGTAGCAGTGTATGTAAGTAAACACTGAAGTAGCATGTCTGCCTGGACCAGATGACCATATATAGAAACCCTGCCTGGTATGACGTCACTCTGGGCCTAGAGTAGAAAAAACTTTTGAAAGCAGAGCGTTCAGAACAGTGTGAAATCTGAGGTTTTGGCTCACAGGTATTTCTTTTAAATAGGTTTACCTCATTATTTGAAGCTTTTTGCCACGTTTAATATGAACGTTTGACATTGTAACATTGCATACATGACAGAAAATACCGAAAAGCCTAATAGGTCACCTTTAACATTGTGTTTTTGGATTTGCTCCATATGCAAATGCCTCAGCCTGTGTAAAAGAGATGTGTGACTTGTTTGTGACACAGCACTTCACCGTGCTTTAACACAGCTGTAATGTAAAACTTTAAGTGCTTTTTAAGTGTATTGATCCTATTAAAAGTGATTGACCTTAAAGCTGGTATGCATGTTGTATTTTTTTGTAAACCACTGCTAGTTGTTGAGGGCAAACAAAATGTGAAATATTATCCCTCAGCCTCCACCACAGGTTCAGCCTTATTCATGGAGCCCAGCACTGCAGGGTTTAGAAGGAAATGAGATCAAGCAACTGCAAAGACTGTTTTATCTAGTCGAGCTGTCATGCTATATAGCCACAGGTTCTATTTGGGCTGCTCTCGCACCGCCTTAGGCAGCCAGACTTGAGCTGGGTTGCTCACCCATTTTGATGCTGCGCTTTTTAAAATATAATAATCCACACCTTCTGGGTTCATAAGCTTTCATAATATGTGTCCTTCTGTGTGTGTTTGTGTGTGTGTGTGTGTGTGCGCGCGCATCTCTTAATTCTGTCAGACTATATATGCAATGTGACAAGTAATCGGTACGTTCTGTATCTTGTCATGATGGAAATATGTGTGTGTGTATGTGTGTGTGTGTGTGTGTGTGTGTGTGTGTGTGTGTGTGTGTGTGTGGGATGTGTTCCTCTGATATGTGAGGGCATAATTGTGTGATGTAAAGTTGGGAGGAATCTCTGTTCTGCTCATGTAGACACTCTTGTCCTCAGATAACACTGTCAAGGTAATACCGTTCTCCCCAGAATGTCTGATGCAGTAACATTCACCCATCGCAGTGCAGGCAACTAGGCGAGAGAGAGGGGAAAGAGGAAGAAGCAAGAGGAGGAGGAGAAGAAAAAGAAAAGGATAGCTTTTAATTTCCTCAGCGGCACAGTCAGCAAGGGTTCTACATCTGCACAGACAGACAAAAACTGAAACTCATCTAGAGCTCCTAATTAAATGACAAGCTGCATTTGATATAGTGTGCTAAGACAGACCAAATGTAGATTTATTTTAGAAACTGTAATTGAGGATACGATCACCTTACAAGTGCATGCTTTCGAGTTCTATTTTGTTGTTGGGCATCATGACAAGTTTTTTCTTCTTAAAAATGTATCTTGATGGGTCCCTCAGACTCTAATAAGCACTCATCTGTGTTAAGAGATATGTAGGTAAAGATGATCTAATTAAAGCTGTTTAAAAAGTGTAAACGGCGTTAGCATTGCACTGACTGCCATTCATTTTGACGTCACTTTGACAGCGAATAACTTTACATCTGAAGCGTTTAAAGACTCTATTTGTCCATTGTTCATTTCTAAAGAAACACGACAATGTATAAAAGGCTCCATTACCTTGTACCTCACATTATGGCTCCGTAGCAGACGTTTTTGTAAAAAAATAGGCTAACGATTGTGTCATAACCAAGCGACTTACTGTCGCATAGTAGAGGAATTACTGTATAGTACAGGAGAAGCTTGCAGGCAGTTTGGACTTACACTAGCTGTTTAGGTTTAATTACTAATGTTAACTAGCATTTTAGTTTGCAAAAAATTAGCCTGTGCCCATGTTATCTCCTTAAATATACCTACGCTCTCTGTCTCTGTAAGATTGGGAATGATTGAGATTTCTCTGGGCACAGCTACCAGAAGACTTCCAACTTTCAGACACGTTGCTCACGTCACATTTACGTTGTCTCTCTCAGTTGGAGGCTGCGCAGTAACGCTCAGCGCTCACCGGAAAAGTGCTTCTAATATCCTTCACTGGTCTCCGTCCAGAGCAATGGGCTCTGTTGGTCCATTTTATATATGTCAATGGTAGTAGCTCACTTCAAATGTCAAGGTCATAGTAATTCACTAGCATAGAAATCTAGATGCACCCTAGCGGCAGAAAATGTAATTTGCAGCCAGGGTCAGTCTAGCAACTCTTAGAGAATTAGCTAACGACCAAGCATTAGCTACTTGTCAACCAGCACCTTTATAGCAGGCACCAAAGCACTTTTCCTCTTCGGTCCCCCTACAGGTTGGAAGCGGAATTGTACATTACTGTTACCATTACCATTATTCTTATGTATCATTTGAACGAGTTAATGAACCACTGAAACGATTTTGGAAACATTATTTTAAGGTACAACAGAATCTTTGGTGTTGGATCGATCGATATTGAAATCAATCCATATCAATAAAAGGTCGCTGTTGTATTACTGTGTTGCAAAGTGGCATGTAATCAATGACAAAACAATGCCATGTGGCATCCCCCCAAAAAAAGAATCAAGGTTTGTATCAAATCATGGGCCAAAACGAACTGAATCGTGGGTTTGGTGTATTGTTACAGCCCTAATCTTCAAACAGTCTATTCGCCTGCCTCACTTAGCACACAAAGGTGACTAATGCCACTCAACCCATATACAAACACCGCAGTCATTGAACCCTTAGTAACTAAAAGCCATCAAAAACAATTCTCAGAAATATCTAGCCCAAATCATGTTCATGTTTCAACCTTTTTATTTTTTAAATTTTTTTATTTAACATCACAATTGTAAGAATCAGGTTGGGAAAAATCCAGATTATATGATACAGGCTTTTAAAAAAACTGATCCACGTAGACATAACCACACATACTCAATATTTTAGTGTTACACCATCATTACCAAGTCAGGAAAAAACAACCTTTTTTCCAGCCTCCTTTCTTTCTTGCCCAGATAACTGATATAGGTCACTTTTAAATGAACCATCTTCAGACACACAATAAAATTGTTGAAATTTCGTCCTAAAAACCTCCCACCTTTCTGATGAGCTCAAGATAGAACCTTTCTAATAACTGATCCCTTTATCGGCTTGCTTTTCTTAGAAACAGGCCTTCAAATAGGGGACTTATAGTGCACTTAACAACGGCTAACAAGAAATCTAACAGGCCAGCATTGATTTACAAACTCAGTTTGAAATGTTTTTTAGCTCCAAATAGTGCTTCAGAACATTCTGATTGCACCCTGAGTGCCCTCAGTGATAGTCTTTGAAGTGCTTGGAGCCGTGTGCTGAAGCTCAGTATGTGCTTATATCCGGCGCTTTTGTTAGTCACTTCATATGTACTGAGTCCTGTGCCATCATTATTCAATGATTCACACTGTGCAGCCAAAACACTCACTCTTATCTGTTAAGAGGCTGCAGAGACACAGTCAGACAGCTCTGGGTGGGTGGATGGGTGGGGGACGGAGAGAGAAAGAGAGAAAGACTCTTGCTCTCTCTCTCTCTCTAGAGGGAAACGACTTTCCTCTCTTCCTCACAACATGAAGCCAGAGAGCATCCCGACTTCAAGAGCTTTAGATCCTGAATATTCACGCTGGTGGCATTTTACCGTGTGTAGGCGGTGAGGGTTGCAGAGATAGGAGAAAGTGTGTGAAGTATTGATCACTGGTGCTGTTGTCCTTGTATGCTCTGTGTCTCACAGTGCCAGCTAACTCTCAGAGAAAGACAGTGAGACATGGATACAGAGGGAAGGTTGGCGTTATAAGGCACACTTATTCAACGGCCAATGAGTCAAACACAATAAGGATTAATTTAGAGAGATATGTTTAAAAAACAACAAAAGGAGTGACGCATGCGACACATAAAAGGAGACTATATGAATGCTGTTAATTTTTGTTTTTCTATGCGTCTGCTTTAGATGCTACAGCTTTGCAGGCCTGCATTGTATGTATTTATAAGGAGTTGTTTTTTTGTTTAATTTTAGCACGGTTTGAGTTTCTTACTGTAATTAAAAATATCTTTATTTTTAAAATCTAACTTTTACTAGTGTTGGTTGAGGAACACCAAAGAAAAATCTCACCCTCTGATACTTAAACTGTTTGGTGTCAACATTTTCTGAACAACTTTCATTGTGTTGTGATCAAATATTGTGAGTCTCTTTGAGATTCTCCCTTTTTTCTTCAACCTGCCTTGTCTCCCACTAATTCAGTCGGTGACTTCTTACTTTTCCCAGAATGACTATTTACAAAGATGTGAACGTCTATGATTGCAGCAGTGACCCATATTAAAGCTGAGAGCTATCTTTGTGGCTGCAGTGCATTGTGGTCTATTAAGGCTCCTGCCGGTGAAGACATTGGTATAACATTGATGTGACATTGGTATCAGTAGGGAATAATCCCGACATCCAGTATGTGTGGCAATAAGAAAAACTCACCAATACTGTAAACAAAAAAATGGAAACAGAAATTCAAGGAGGATAGCCAGAAGCAGTTAGGATTGATTTTTTGGCTATGGTCTTTTTAGAGACATTTAAGGTGATTTCAGAACTTTAATTTTATAGGGCCATAAGCGCCCACCTGATTTACATTGGTGAACCTCCAATGAAACATTTTGTAGAGCAGGGCTCGACCGTAACGCTTGCCCGGTTGCCCTTGGCAACCAGATTGAGTCAATTGGAAACCGTTCGTGGCCTCTGGTTGCACCCTTTGGCAACCACCTTTTCAATATTTGTGTTTTAAAAACAAATCAAAACTGGAAAATCTTATTTCAAAAGAAGTCAATATTTTATTTGGTTGTCTCCGTAAAGTTTAAACACTACGTTCGTGCACAATGCAACATTTCAGCTATTGTGCGACCGCTTTCCACACACGCGCGTTTGCTGTGACAAGATACAGGCAACGCAATTTTCTGTTCACGTTAACGGTGCAAAAATCCGGTGCTAATATGGCACCGGTGCCCGGTATGTAACGGACGGAATAGCAACGCAGATTTCGGTGCCTCATTACGATGCTCCCTAAATGTCTGTGCTGCTCTCTGATGCTCCGAAACAGACGTTAGAGGCAACAGAAGCATCGCTGCACGGGATGCTAGTTAACACTAATAACACATTACACTTGGCAGCAGGTAACGTTAGCCTACCATAAGCTACATACACAGTAACTGGTTAAAATGCTGACAGCTAGCTAAACGGTGTAACAGTGTGACTGTATTTCACTGTAGAGGATTCCAACACCGGGACATACATCTGCCACTAAAGCTATGAGCTAAGACACAAACTAGCACTGGTCAATGCTGTTGTCGGAGAAACAACGCAGACGGGACTAAATGTTGCGTTTACTGGTAAACCTTGTGGTGCATTCAAAGTTATTGTAAAATGCCCTTTTCTCATCTGTTTTGGTCTTTTAACAGCAATTTACTGGTGAAAGAAGTAATTATTGTTAAAAAGTTATTGTTATTACATTTTTCATAATCATTTAAATTCCCCCCTTTTGTGTGCTGATCTGAACATTTTTCCGATCCGTGACTCAAAACCGTGATCCGTTGCACCCCTATATGAGAGGGATGGGAAATTATATTGCAACATTATTACAATGTATTGTATAGTTACATAACAAACGAATTGCTCCAAATATAGGCAGTTTAAAACATAGCAACCACTTTAAAAAGTTAGTGTTGAGCCCTGCAGAGACAGATCTACTGACCTGCCTCATGCAGTGGGAGAAAGAGATTGAAGTGCTCAAATTATGCTTTTTGGCTTTTTCCCTTTCCTTTTGTACACGTTATAGGTTTACAAAGTGAAAAAGCCCAAAGTCCACCGCAAAGGGACTTACCATCTCCAACAGAAAACACTGTTCACCAACTGCTCCAAACAGCTCTATTGTAGTCCAGAACTTTACTTCCGTGACGCACACTCGTCATTAGCTGCTAGCGTGGCACACACTCATACTCTGCTTCTGACTGGCTTGTAGTGTTGACCTAGGTACTGAGCATGTGCGACTTCCAACAAAGATGGAAAAGAAGTGTGATGCCTCACTCTGTAGCTAAAACAGAGAGCTCAACATACAGGGTGAAAAGAAGAGCTGCAGCAATGTGCAGTACAACAAAAAATATGGTGTTTTCTGAAAATTAAACCATGTAAACCTATTCAGGTACAACCTCTAAATACAAGTATGAACCTGAAAATGACCATCATATGAGCACTTTAACAGAACAGACTGAAATAATCTGAAAATGCGTATTTTTGATTTTTATTTTCTTCCTCTTTTCATTTTAACCTCCCTTAGTCTTCCTGAGCCTCAAATTGTCCTCCAGCAGCTCTTTAGTTACAGTATTTTCCTGTGCTCCATCATTGTCAATTAGGCTCCAATCCCTAACTGGGATGATTATTAGCTCCAGGGTATTTGACTAGCTACAAGCTTTCATTATAATACACAATGGTACTGTACTAGCTTATGAAAAGCCAAAGCCAAGTAGTCACAGATTTACATATCAAACCCAGCTTTTTCATCAGAAGTGTTCTTTTCTCAACAATATGGCCACAGAAATTCATTTTCACCCACACAAAACCTTCATTTGTATGGAATAGAACAAATTGTGTTACCTTTTCCAGATCAGCTCCACTAATAAGCCATGTGTGTCATACAAAAATGCAGAAGGAAAAAAAAATTGAGGGGATGATCCATGACCTGTGAGAACAACATAACACATCAGTGCACAGTCACAACATACAGACACCACACATACAGTTACAATTAGTTATATATTAGATGTAATCAGATAAAAAGGAAACAGTTTAAACCAAAAAAACACTAATACACAACATAACAAAAACACAATTAGAGTACTTTACTAATGCTAAATAAACAACTACTCATTGTACTATTTGATAGTAGACAACAAACTTCATTTTATCTTGATCAGTGCTCAGCTTTGTCAGGTTTGAGCAGATGTTTGAATAAGAAAATTTTGTTGCAGTTTGGGATTCAGGAATCTGATTAATGTCTAAGATTTCCATCAGCATGTTTAAAATAAATCTTGGCAGCTTGTCCACTATTGTCAAATATGCCACCTGCAATTTGGGCAAACTTTTTGATTCTCTTTTTATAGACAAGGGTTGACTAGGATAAGAACACAGTCCAATCCAAGTCTTTTTTACAAAAAAAAAAATGGAAAATGGAATCCATGCTCTTTTTACATCATGGCTAGAATACTCTCTGCACTAGACCCAGTCAGAAAACCCATTTCCGTCTATTGTTGCATCTCTTCACTGTGAGTTTTTAAGCCGATAATACTTACATTTATGGGACTCTCTGGTTAATCTGGCCGCCATTGTTTCTGGTTGCTCAGTGTATTCTGGGTAACCCTCGGTTTCAAGTAAGCTTGGGACTTTGCTTGGTTTTAAGGGGTATGTACCCCTTCCCCTTAGCCCTACCCCTCGATCAAAATGAGAACTGGGATAGCCCTTACTCTCACGTGTGTGCCTGTTTGTGTAGCACATATTAGTGTGTTGCCAGGCTGTTGAACTCTGTGTACATATTTTCCATGGGTATATTTTTACACCGAGGGGGGAGTTTGGGGAGATCTCTTAGCCTCCAATCCGACGTATCGCGGCCATGCTCTACTCTGCTTTGCTCCCTTCTGTGTGTTCTTGGAAACGTGGCTGCCTTGTCGTGCTCTGCCAGGCCCTCGAGACAACTCCCAGTACATTTATTTCTCAGTGGCATGTGCAAACAAATGCTTGCGTGTTTTCATGTGTGTCTATTCGCCCATGCATGTCATTCCTCTGAGCAGCTTTTGGTTCAAATTTGTAACTCAATCAATGCTGAACACAAAACATTTGTGTCTTTTGAGTGACATTATGAATTTTTCTTCTCTGCTCTGAAAAGTTTGGAAGTGTAGCTGTTTCGGGACACAAATATACTGTGATGGATCATGACAAGAAACTTCATTGCTAGACTTCCAAAATTCAATAACCTAGCTGTTGCAGAATTCAATACATGCAGCTTACTCAAGGTTTGATGTGACAAATGACACAAATCTGAGAGATTTGTCAAAGGAGAGGCAGAAATCTGAAGACAGTGATTGCTAGTCACCAACTTTCTCGTTTCACTGAGAGATGGTTGAATCACACAGAACCTGTTTGCATCCATTTACCTTTTTCTGTCTTGCTCACACATAACCTCTACTTACTAATGCAAGTTTATAAAAAAACTCTCTCTCTTGTTCTCCCCCCACTGTGCCTGTGTTATCCAGATGGAGGAAGTAATAGCACGCATGCAGGATGACAAAAATGGCATTCCCATCCGAACAGTGAAAAGTTTTCTAACCAAGATCCCCAGTGTTTTTTCAGGTAAGTCTTTATCTCTCTGCTCTGTTTGGTTGTGCTCTTCTACTCTCTCCTCCACTTGGCTCCCATCCACTAAGTTCCCCGACAAGTACTCTGTTCTGGCCAAACAAAACACTGAAAGTATTTAGAGAGTTGTCAGTTTTGCATTTCACACCGGCAGTGACAGAATGTCAAGAGAATCATATTGGATTTTCGAGCTGTGCAACCTAATATATAAGAATCCATGCTGGAGTGATACTCCATAAGAGATTATTTAAGTTAATTAAGACATTCAAAAGCTAAGCTTAAACCTACAATATCAGATTAAAATGTAAACGCTAATAAAAGTGAGAGCTTTACAATGCAACAGTGTCAAAATCTTGATAATTTTTAAGGATTTATAAAAGTCTACCGAAGCACTTAAAATTTGTAATAATGAAATTAAAAATCTCCTTTTTGCACGATTTTGTCTCAGTGCACTAACCAGTGCCATAACCACCACTGGTCACCCTTACTGCTTAGTAAGGCCTCGATAATACTCAGGAACGGACATGTACAGGGCTAGCTGCGGACCCCACAGGCACATAGTAAGTCTGTTTATACCATCTGCTTGGAGGACGTGTTCCACAGATGCACAGTACACCGCTACGCTACCACTTGGTAGCGGAGTAGCTGCACGGACATGTCCACAGCCTATGCATATACCCTCTGATGATGAACTTACGTCACACGGACACTGGTGGAGCCTTGCGCATGCGGACAGTATATTTTCAGTTTAAAGGGCCATGCTTGGCTTGTCACAACCAGTGACATAGCCAGGCCCTTTTTGACATGAGTGGTTAAGATGAGGTTGAAAGGTTGGCAGTGAGCACCAACATATAGACACAGACAGATAAATTGAAATAGCTAACTTTAGCTTTAGTGACGTTAGTGAAACAATGACAATGTTCTTTTTTTGTAGTGTTTTTCCTTTTTCATGCCAAGTCTACTACACAGTGTTTTTCTTTTCTTAAAGCAGCAGAAGGCTACATTGATTAATGATTTTACATCTGGCCAAGCAACATTAGCTCCGACCCAGTTCTGTTTTTTTATACAATCAATACAGCTATCAAATGGTTACACTGGCTACGTTTGTGGGAACGTGACAGAATTGCAGCAGTTGGCATATTTGTAGCTCTGTTTTGCACCTATACCCTATACAGTACCTATACCTAACTAAAGTACTATATTTATGCTACACTTCATCCTTATGTCTAAACATGACATCATCCTCATCATCATAAGAATTACAATATATTTTTGTTAAAATGCATACAGTTTCTGGAGTTCAAGAGTGTAATGCTTAGACTTCATGCTACCTCCCCCAAAACACTTTCAGTTTCTAAGGCTGCAGCTTCCCCTCTGTGAACACTGCCTCTTCATTCGTGTTCATTGGAGCACCCTTTGTGTGCTGTAAGCACAACAGTCGGGGATGCAACCCAGGTTACTAGGGCTTAACGATTTTTGAAAATAATCTAATTGCGATTTATTTAAAAAATATTGCGATTGCGATTCGATATGCGATTATTTTTTAAGCTCTTTGTCTTCTGTATTAGTCAACAAAAACTAGCAATAAATCATTGTATAGTATGAACTTCACAAGATTAGATAGATTAAACAAGCTGTTCTTTCCTGGAGGCCAGGTCTATATGCGATGGTGAAATTAGGTGATGCGTGAATTTATATGAATGACCTCTTTTATTTAACTACTTCAATCCCAGTAGTATATTGAGCACTGACCAAGCCTGGTGGAAACATTCATATGAAAGTCAGAAATAAATCACACTAAAGTGCAGATTGCAGACATATAAAAACAAATGTGGCTTTACAACACTTAGTAGTATTTAGATTATTTAATTATTATTTACATAGACATATGTAAACATGTGGATTGCATTTTTTAAACACTGTCTTTGAACTTTACTAGACAGTTAAATAAGTAAAATATATACATCGGTGTATTTTCCTTAAATCGCAGAGACAGCCTTTGCGATTAGGAAATCGCGTTTTAACATATCGCGATATTATCGCAAATGCAATTAATCGTTCAGCCCTACAGGTTACTGTTGTGTTTTTCCTCTGCAACCACTTTTTGCAGCCTCAATTTTTAATAAAATACATAGTTTTTTTTTCACTTGGCAATTCATTCACTTACACACTTTCACATATAGGCTACTTGTACTGGTAAGCCCTATAGGTACTGTATGTGTGTACATAGAATATGAGTTTGTCTCCTTCCTTTGAGTGTGTTGTTACAGTGTGTTTTGTGGTATTTTGTTAGGTGTCCTTCATTCCTTAAACTGAACAACAGAACCATAGCATAGACAACTCTGCTTGTTTGTTTTCTATTAATACTGAGCAGAGGTCAGTCATTCTACAGATTCAGATTATGAAGTAATAATCAAATATTTGTTATCATTGGGATCATTAATTGTTGATGTTATCACTAATCACTCGGTTAATATTGCTGTCATATTCTGATGCGGCACCCCCCCACACACACACACACACACACACACACACACACACACACACACACACACACACACACACACACACACACACACACACACACACACACACACACACACACACATAATATTAATCAATATGGAGAACAACCTTGTTAGAGGATTACCTTACACATCCCATTTAAGATCTCTCTTAGAAAGTAGGTCAACTTTGATAGTGTGAAAATGGGGTTGTATTAATGTTAATCCATGGAAAATCTCATCTTGTTATGAGGGTGCGGGAAAGCAAGGGGGTGCAGTGAAGACAAAATCCAGACAGACAGAAAGATAGCTTGATGGACAGCCACAGTGACCGACTGTCTCCCTGCATGCATTCCGTCATGTCTCCATTTCACACCTTTTTCCTGCCTTCTGTGGCTCTCGTCTCCTTAACATACCTTCACCTGACAGCATGAAAGACCGTAATAATAGCTTAGAAAATATATATTTAGTCAAAGTGCCAATGTCACATGTTGTGATAGGGTGTGAAAACATCCAGGGGGCAGGTGATGCTGTTATGTTTTATTTTTTTCTGAAATGTGAAAATGATTCAGTTGCATTCTCAGATGGGGAAGATGTATTGCAAAATGACATCCACCATATAAAAACTTTGATGTTCAAACAAGATAAAATAGAAGACGTGATATAGAAGTCATCCCTAGACCTTATCTCAAAATGTTTGATGATTGAATCAAAAGTAAAAAAAATAAATATATATATATATATATATATATATATATATATATATATATATATATATATATATATACATACATACATATAGTACCTTGCCTTTTCTTCTGCTCAGTTTTACATTAAATGCATTTTTCCTCCCCTCAGGCCATATTCTGACCGGTTTACATCTTAGTTTTTTGTTTGTGACAGTTGGAAATGTCTTATGTGATGCATTGACTCTTAAATGAAGCAATTGCAACTGCAATGTCTATGATCTGACTGAGTCAGACAAATTGTGTTGTTACTGTACACAATTGATGCTTCATTATGCCATTGTACCTCTCTGGTCATTTATATTAATGGACTACAGCCAAAGAGAGCTGGCTTGAAGAGGATGTCAGAAAAGAAAATTTGGTAATGGATGGCCTATTACCCACCCACATGGTGTAAGGCGAGAGGAATTGGTATGCACTGTGATTATGAGGGGAGGTGGGTAGGGTTAAGAGTGTCATTGTTTTCCCTTTTATTTGCATCTATATGCAAAGAGGAGCAGCAGTTTCAGCACACTGTGAATATATTACATATCATATCAGTGATTCATATTTATGTGCTTTCTCTCATTTCAGGTTCTGAAATTGTACAGTGGATGATCAAGAATCTGGACATCGAAGATCAAGGTAAAAGACCTGATGGATATTGTCTAGGAAAGAGGTTGAGTTGCAGGGGGTGTGGGTAGGCATAGACGGGAGGCAAACCTACTGTAGCCTACCTAAGATGAAAGGGACAGGTGCATGCAGTTGTTCTAAAAACAAGGAAAGCTAGTTAATGCACTTTGGCCACTGAATTGGCCTCTTTAACAACACGGTCAGCAGTTGGAGCTGCAGCAGTGGATGTGACACATAGCTCATGCAGGCAATTTAATTAGCGCGCAATTGCCACAATTAGTGTCAAAAAACGTGACAAGACACAGACAAGATACATATATTTTTAGATTAAGTGGTACTTACACTTTCTGAAGATATCATTATCTCCAATGTCCATCGTGAATAAATGTCCATAAATCATAGAAGAGAGATGCTCCTTATAGCTAATTCCAGAACTTGATTTAGAATCATCAGGTTATAAGTTTTCTTAAGTGTCAAATTAATCCAGAGATAGTTTGAACATCCATGGATACATTTCAAACAGGAACTGCTAATAGCCAGGGCCATAGTGCCATGTGCCAAAATATAAACAATTACAGGCTTTCTTTATGGTTTATTGGCAGTTGGCAAACCAATTTATAGGTGCATTACTGCCACCAATTGGACCGAAGTGTGAATGAGAGATAAAAACAACAACAAACAAACAAATAAAAAACTAGATTGTCTTTACTGAATCAATTTATCTGAGAAACTTAATAATGTTGTAATATACCTTGCCTGCTGTTTTTCCCAAAAGCCCTGACTGTGAAAAGTTGTGGTGGTTTGCCTTACGAAATGTCTGAAAAAGGCGGTCTCTCTGGGTATTGAATTCCTTGCAAAGTATTAGTATGTGTTCAACCGTTTCTGGCTGGTTACAGTGTGTGCATTTTCCAGTTGGATGTTTGCCTATTTTATGTAATGAATAATTGAGACCAGTATGACGGATTCCAAAATTATGACCAAAGTGATGATATTTTCTTCACTATGTTTGAAGCCCACCTTCCTCCCATTCTAGACTATGCGGCCTACGTGAAGATGTTCTGACTCATTCCTGATGTATATTGAGGTTTACACATGGCAAGGGGACACATATAGGCTAAAAAACAGAGCTCAAGTTGTAGCCCACAGCTAGCAAACTAATGTTAACTAACTCCATGGCAACATTATACTTCCTGCTTACATCCTCCAAACATCCTCCCGAGAGGGAAACCCATCATCTAAAATAATCTTTGTATTTCTTCTTAATTGATGGCATTGTTTATTTAAATACTCAAGGTTCCTAGCTTCCTCAAACAATCTCCTGAATGAATCTCACACACCTGCAAATCTGCGTTATCAGCATCACACAAACACACCCACCTCATGTTACGTTGAGCACTTTCCCAAAGGCTACTAAAAATACCATCGTATATATATATATATATATATATATATATATATATATATATATATAATTTTATAACCTGTATATTAAAGTTCACAAATCTGCATGTCTCTGCCTCTCCGGGAACCATGACCTTATCGTTGTGGAGAGGTTTGTGTGTCTCTATGAACCTGAGGGCTGTGTTGTCTGGAGCTTTGTGCTCCTGGTAGGGTCTCCCAAGGCAAAGTGGTCTCAGGTGAGGGGCCAGACAAAGAATGGTTCAAAAACCCTATGAGTGAACAAAGTAGAGATGGAGTGATGGCGGGTTCGTCAGCGAGCGTCTGGTGGCCAGGTTTGCTATGGAGCCCGGCCGGGCACTGCCCGAAAAAGCTACGTGGCTCCCATCTCTCCAGCCCATGGGCCCACCACCTGTGGAAGGAACCGCTGAGGTCGGGTGCGCTGCCACATGGGTGGCAGTGAAGGTCAGTGGCCTCGACGGACCAGACCCAGGCAGCAGACGCTGGCTCTGGGGACGTCACCTCTCTGTGGGGGAAGGAGCCGGAACTGGTGCGGGAGGTGGAGAGCAACCGGTTAGATCTGGTGGGGCTTACCTCTACGCACAGTCTCGGTTCTGGAACCATACTCCTGGATAGGGGTTGGACTCTTTTCTTCTCCGGAGTTGCCCAGGGTGTGAGGCGCCGGGCGGGTGTGGGGATACTCACAAGCCTGAGCGCCGCTACGTTGGAGTTTACCCCGGCGGACGAGAGGGTCGCCTCCCTACGCCTGCGGGTTGTGGGGGGGAAAAACTCTGACTGTTGTTTGTGCATATGCACTAAACAGGAGTTCGGAGTATTCGGCCTTCTTGGAGACCTTGAGTGGAGTCCTGCATGGGGCTCCAACTGGGGGACTTCAACGCGCACGTGGGCAATGATGGAGACACATGGAGAGGTGTGATTGGGAGGATGGCCTCCCTGATCTAAACCAGAGTGGTTGTTTGTTGTTGGACTTCTTTGCTAGTCATGGGTTGTCTATAACAAACACCATGTTCGAACATAGGGATGCTCATATGTGTACTTGGTACCAGAGCACCCTAGGCCAAAAGTCAATGATCGATTTTATAATCGTTTCATCGGATCTGAGTCCGTATGTTTTGGACACTCGGGTAAGAGAGGGGCGGAGCTGTCAACCGATCACCATCTGGTGGTGAGTTGGGTCAGGGGTGGTGGAAGACTCTGGACAGACCTGGTAAGCCCAAACGGGTAGTGCGGGTAAATTGGGAACGTCTGGAGGAGGCCCCTGTCCGACAGACTTTCCAACTCACACCTCCGGGGAGCTTTTGGGCACCCTGCTGGAGGCTGGGGGCATTGAACCCAAAGTGGACAATGTTCAAAGTTTCCATTGCTGAAGCTGTGGCGAGGAGCTGTGGTCTTAGGGTCTTAGGTGCCTCAAGGGGCGGTAACCCACGAACACCGTGGTGGACACCGGTGGTCAGGGAAGCCGTCCGACTGAAGAAGGAGTCTTTCGGGATATGTTATCCCAGAGGACTCCGGAGGCAGTTGCAAAGGGGTACCGAAGGGCCCGAAGGGCGGCACCCTCTGCCGTGAAGAAGCAAGCGCAGGGGTGTGGGAGAAGTTTGGAGAAATGAAAAAAATGTAATACCACAACACTGCTTTAAACTTCAATTTGTAATATAAAATGCAACGTTGCATTTTATATAAAAAATGGGAGTTTAAAGCAGTGTTATTTTTCGTTTTAAGTAATTTCATTTGTCCTGCACCTGCCAGAAGGTGGGATGTGCACACAATTACTTTTATAAAAAAAGTTTGGAGAAGACATGGAGAAGGACTTTCAGTCAGCACCAAGGTGCTTCTGGAAAACTGTTAGCCACCTCAGGAGGGGGAAACGGGGAACCATCCAAGCTGTGTACAGTAAGGATGGGACACTGTTGACCTCAACTGAGGACGTAATAGGGCGGTGGAAGGAGCACTTTGAGGAACTCCTGAATCCGACTAATACGCCCTCTATGTTAGAGGCAGAGCTGGAGGAGGATGGGGGATCGTTGTCAATTTCCCAGGCGGAAGTCACTGATGTAGTCAAACAACTCCACAGTGGCAAAGCCCCTGGGATTGATGAGATCCGTCCAGAAATGCTCAAGGCTCTGGGTGTGGAGGGGTTGTCCTGGTTGACACGCCTCTACAACATTGCGTGGAAGTCTGGGACAGTGCCAAAGGAGTGGCAGACCGGGGTGGTGGTTCCCCTTTTTAAAAAGGGGGACCAAAGGGTGTGTGCCAATTACAGGGGTATCACACTTCTCAGCCTCCCTGGTAAAGTCTACTCCAAGGTGCTAGAAAGGACCAATAGTCGAACCTCAGGTTGAAGAGGAACAATGCGGATTCTGTCCTGGTCGTGGAACAACGGACCAGCTCTTCACTCTCACAAGGATCCTGGAGGGAGCCTGGGAGTATGCCCAACCGATCTACATGTATTTTGTGGATCTGGAAAAGGCTTATGACCGGGTCCCCCGGGAGATACTGTGGGAGGTGCTGTGGGAGTATGGGGTGAGGGGGTCTCTTCTCAGGGCCATCCAATCTCTGTAAGACCAAAGTGAGAGCTGTGTCCGGGTTCTCGGCAGTAAGTCGGACTCGTTTCAGGTGAGGGTTGGCCTCCGCCAGGGCTGAGCTCTGTCACCAATCCTGTTTGTAATATTTATGGACAGGATATCAAGGCGTAGTCGGGGTAGGGAGGGGTTGCAGTTCGTGACCTTCAGCACTCACTGGATCGGTTCGCAGCCGAGTGTGAAGCAGCTGGGATGAGGATCAGCACCTCTAAATCTGAGGCCATGGTAGTTACAGTCTAGGCACTCCGATGGAGTGCCTACTCCAGGTAGGGAATGAGTCCTTACCCCAAGTGAAGGAGTTCAAGTACCTTGGGTTTTGTTTGCGAGTGAGGGGACAATGGAGCGGGAGATTGGTCGGAGAATCGGCACAGCGGGTGCGGTATTACATTAAATTTATCGCACCGTTGTGACGAAAAGAGAGCTGAGCTAGGCAAAGCTCTCGATCTACCGGTCAGTTTTCGTTCCTACCCTCACCTATGGTCATGAAGGCTGGGTCATGACCGAAAGAACGAGATCCAGGGTACAAGCGGCCGAAATGCGTTTCATCAGGAGGGTGGCTGGCGTCTCCCTTAGAGATAGGGTGAGAAGCTCAGTCATCCGTGAGGAGCTCAGAGTAGAGCTGCTGCTCCTTCGCGTCGAAAGGAGCCAGTTGAGGTGGTTCGGGCATCTGGTAAGGATGCCCCCTGGGCGCCTCCCTAGGGAGGTGTTCCAGGCACGTCCAGCTGGGAGGAGGCCTCGGGGAAGACCCAGGACTAGGTCGAGGGATTATATCTCGAACTTGGCCTGGGAACGCCTCGGGATCCCCCAGTCGGAGCTGGTTAATGTGGCTCGGGAAAGGGAAGTTTGGGGTCCCCTGCTGGAGCTGCTCCCCCCGCGACCCGAGACCGGATAAGCGGACGAAGATGGATGGATGGATGGATGGATGGATGGAAATCTGCATGTTTCTTTTATCTTATCTTTGTGTTTCCTTGAGCTACAGCAGACACTGCAATTATTGTTCTTATTCCTCCTTTTTTCTTTCTTATTCTTATTTTATTCCAGTGTGATAAAGTGCCTAGAACTAGACTGTCTTGAGGGAGTTGTCAAATCATTAGTTGAGCCTCTCATTGCACATAGAATCAAAAGTGGGCAGGTTAAACTGTAATAAATGTGCGAGCGCGATAAAACATGCCCAAGAACAAACTATATAATTTCACACAAGCAGATATTACTCTTTGAGCATCAATTCAACAATCGAGAGTTGTACAGGCAGCTGCGAGCATGAAACAAAACATAGGGAGAGGGAAAGAATGGCGACTGGCTATTGTTTAACCTGGCCAGCTGTCTGATTAATTCATAACAGAAATTTAGAGCCAACTAACCAAATACTATTTTTGGCATGTTTAACTTATTAGTAGAAAGCAATCACACATTAATTAACTTTACATCATACACCACGTCATAAAACATTATTTCTGTTTCTGGATTAATAAGACTGGCTGGCCAGGCTAACAACAGCCATGTTAGCTAAGGCTAACGTTAGCTCTAATGTGAGAGGTATGGGTACATACATTGGCAAGGATTTACAAGGTTTTTCAAAACAAAAGCATTGCACATATCCACAACAGAACAGCTGAGAGACACATATACAGTCCTTTATTTATGGTGCTATCTTGCTCTACATTGTTAATAAAGACAGAAAAACCCTTCGTCACCAGTACACTCCGTGCTTCCTGAACCATAGCTGTCAATCGAAGTAACATTAGTAAGTGAAGTCTGTGGGTGATATCGCCTTGAAAGTGACCAATCATAGGAGGGCCAGGGCCTTCTTGGTTTCCGCCCCAAAAATATCAAAAGTCAGTGTCATTCAAGCGAGCAGAAATCAACTTAGAGAGGAGAGTTTACTTGCGAGTGCATGAATGCCCTCCACCGCTTGCAAAGCAGACACTCACGGGTGCATGGTTTTTGCTCTGTGTGCGTGCTGCTTAGTTTTAACCACGCAGGTGCCATTCTTTGCCTCTTGCTAGGTTTTGTTTCATGCTTGCAGCTGCCTGTACAACTCTTGATGGTTGAATAGGTGCGCAAAGAGTAATATCTGCGCGTGTGAAATAATACAATTTGCTTGTGAGCATGTTTTATCGCGCTCGCGAGATATGACATAAACCTGACGCCATACTGGTCGCTTGATTGCATTGAAGATGGTAAGCTAAAAATGTGGAAAACAATCTTAATCTTTTCTGAGTTTTGGGTTTTTCTGTGTGTACTGCAGGTGTGTGTATTTGTATTTGTATTTATTATAAGGATCCCCATTAGCTGACGCCTAGACGACCAGCTAGTCTTCCTGGGGTCCAAAACAACATTTAATCAGACAATATTAAAACATTTCATAACATATGCTGAAAATAAAAATAAATAAATAAAAATAAAATAAATACCACAATATCTGATTACAAAACTAAATAACAAAGAAGAAAAATTAAAATGAAAATGAAATGAAAACAATAACAAACGGATATTAGAGTGTTTATGTGTGTGGGTGTTTGTCTGCTTTAGTGTGTGCCTCAGTATTGTGAAGCCAGTTCATAGTTGCAAGACTCCGCTGACTCATCAACTCACAATTCCTTTGTGTGTTGTTTCACGTGTCTTTTTTTGTCAATTGTGTCAATTTGTCACTTTATATCAGACAAGTTTTTATGCACACACTTATTTATGTGTATGTGTATATGATTTTAAGGGTACAAGGAAGCAGTTAGATCATGATAAAACTCCTCTACAATGTTTGATATCAGTTGAACTTTTCAGAGTGGACAGAAAGCTTTTATTTCTCTTTTGTCCTTTCATTGACGTTGATAAACTAAAAACAGTTTCAGACATTTAAATTTGCCCTAGAGATTATGCTTTTCCCCATGCCTCAGGCCTCAGACAGCACTGTGATCTATAATATAAGTATATCGGGTCATCTCTGATTTGCCAAAAAAAGAGAGATAAACTATCAACAACAAAAAAGCCTGTCATGCTTCATGTGCTAAACTCAGCCAAGAATGTTCATTTTTTGTTGCGCTTTTTACTGAGGCCTGGCAATAACACATATGTAGTTCTCTCAAGCAAAATTGACATTTGTAGTGTTACATTTTGTGTCACCTGCAATATTGAAAATGCTCTTCCATAATAGTATTCCTGATCAAAATCGTCAAAAACATCAATTTTATAACTGAAGAGTCTGAAAATGTATCAACAACCAGATGTTCTCTGTCCTTTAAGACTCTAAGACAGACACAAAGCAAGCTGGCAAAAACAGTGAACAGAGTGCTATGCAAAACTAAGGCACAGAACACCTTTTGGTGGGGCTGACAAACACAGCTATGTGAAATGCAATTAATTTGGCTTCCAGAACAATAGCAGCATGTTTATTATGCAAAGGCACATGAGTTTATATCAAAGTTGACTGGGGATTGGGAGTTTTAAAAAAAATAAATGCCACAGATTACATACTGACACATTCCAGATGAACTCATTATCATCCCATTTAGCAATCTTTGTAGACCCCAATCCTATTTTCCTTCAATACTGAATTTGATTAGCTGGCACAAATTTCTTCCTCTTAAGTCCTTCTCAAAAGTGTTAGATGTCTTTTGGGACATTTTAGTAGAATGTTTTGCAAGTGTAACTCTTTGTCATTATATTTGTATCACAATTCAGACCATTACACATCATTATAATGTATCGTATTTCTTAAGCCAATTTGTTTATCTGGCAAAGGAACTATTGGAATTAACTGCTTACCGCATTCAGGGTGGTCCCAGACTTGATTTATCAACATGCATTAATGTGCAGTTCAGACAGCTCACTAAGGGATTGCAAACATTGAGAGGATAAATGTGAATGAGGAGGTTGACATGATCTCCAACTTTGTGGACGCTGCAGATAATGCTTTAGTTAGTTATTCATCAGTGATCTCAAAACTGACCTGATCCGCTGAAAAAAAAACACAGAAAAAGGGATTTTAACATTGAACCACTTTGAATTGGTACCAGCATGATTTATTCTTTACAGGGATATGAGTATCCCTAATACATCACGGATAAACATCCATAAATCCAATTGTAAATTATACAAAAAAGACATTTTAACTTCACCTCTGGTCTCATATTTATTAAATGCAGACGTTTTCTGCAGTTTAAAAAGTAGGCCTTATCCAGTTGATTGTTGCCTGTATATTTGTGGTTACAGAGCAAACAGGAACTGCTAGAAGCTAATCCTGCATGACTCTCCATTTCCACCAAAATGTAAATGTGAAGCTTAAAAGTTAGGGCTGAGTGTAGGCCGTAGCTAACTGACTAAACGTTATACTTCCTGTTTACATCCCCCAAAGCATGATGGGAACCCTGGTGGGAAAATCTCAAAATCTGTTCATCCTATAAGACAAAGAAAAACAAACAGAAGTGACAGAATGCATGAAAATTATTTTTTGTTTTGCATTATCAGTATACTGTATGGCATGCATACAGTAACAGTACATTAATAATGGCATAAGCCTGTAAATTAAGGAAGTGAAAATCCAGCAAAAACAAGGGTTAATGGACTATGGACTAATTTACTCACAGAATCACTAAGGCAACAGTATGAATTAGCTTTGCGGTATTATCATTTCAATTAGGCAAGCAGGGTTGTAAAAACCTAATCAGCTCCAGCATCAGTCTGCTGCTCTTCTGACCTTGGACCTGCCTGAAAATAAATCCCTCTCCCAGGGGTATAAATTAGATCATGTTATTGATAAAATAAATAGCATGGCATTGTACAGCCCTTAGATATATATCAGGCCTGTCTGTAAAATATAGATAAAGTACTCAAAATATCATAATATTTAACATTTTTTATAGAGGTTTTCATTGCCCAATTCAAAAGCAAATCCTCCTTTGTGCAAAGGAAACTGTGAAATAAAATATCTTCACTTTATACTTTTGCTGCAAAATGTTGACAACCTTAAAGTGTTCTAATAATTATTAGCCATATACTGTATGGTATTAGCTAGATAAATGCGCTTGTGGGACTGGAAGGTGGGAAACACAATATGTTCTGAATGCATCTATGAACATCTGTGCATGCATGTATGAGTGAGAAAATGAGAAAAAGTGAATAAATTAAGCTGTGATGCTCCAAAAACATACATATATACATACATAAATACATACATACATAAACCTGATTCTGATTCTAATTGTTTTACCGCTTCATTTTCAGTTGAACAGAAGAAGGTAGAGATAAGGGATAACTAGCCGACTTGTATGAAATAACGTGACGCGGGGTTGGTTTTCCTCCTGTCCTCCCCAATATTTTGAGTCACCAGCCACCACTGATACATACAGTATATTTATACATACAGTAGTAATTTAGTACATAATAATTTAGATCCCTGTGGGGGGAATATAGTTGTCAACCAGCAACAATCAAAACATTTAACATGACTAAACAACACTATTAAATAGTCACATTTATTACAACAGGACATCGACAAAAAACTATCAAGCTGTCAGTGAGTGTGTACCCATGTATTATTAAGGATGTGCATTGCATATGAAAGAACACCTAATCTGCTCTGTGGAACACCAGATGGTAAAATGATCTCTGAGGGAGGACATCAGCATGGAAAGGCTTCATACTGTTCTGTATAATGGTTCTGGTCTTCTCCTCCAACCTCCTTTAAACCTCCTCCTCATCAGACTCAAAAGTCACGCTTGTAGTAAAACCCTTTAAATGATCTTTTTCAGTCTCTTGAGATCACGCCTATGTCCACTGTTACTCTGGCATCTAGATGTATAAAAGACTGTAACTTTCTTTGAAATGTGGATCTATGAAATAGTGGTATTATTCTTTCACCAGTCTTCTAATAGTTCAGTTGCACATTTGTGCAGTAGAAATCCACTATCTCCTACTCCTTAGTTGATTAAAACCAGTGATGGAACAAGTATTCAGATCATTTATTTAAGTAAAAGTACCAAAACAACAACCTAAAAATACTCCATTTCAAGTAAAAGGCCTGCATTAAAAATATACTATATACATAAAATACTTTAAGTATCAAAAGTAAAGGTAAATTGCCCCTGTGACTGATATCTTATAACATTTGACATCATTGTTAATTTGTGTTAATACGGCTGCATTGATGCATATATTAAGTAGCACTTTACTGTTTAAGGTGGAACTAGTTTTAACTCCTTTTTACACAACTTAGTCCAGTGGTTCCCAGGCTGGGGGTTGAGCCCCAGTTAAAGGGTCACATGATAAATTGGAGCGGTTGTGAGATAATTAATGGAGAAGAAAGCAAGAAAAGTAAAGTTCTGATCCACAACTCAGACATCTGAAACTCCAACCAGACACTGTTTTTTTTTGTAAGGGATCACAATCCAAAAAAGGTTGGGAACCACTGGTTAAATCTTTAACAATTCATAGTATTTCATAATCCTATTATATGCTTTTTTTGAAAAGTAACTAGAAACTAAAGACACAATATTTTCCTGTAAAACGCAATTGAGTAGAAGCATACAATAGAAATACTCAAATTTACTCTTAAGTACAGTAGGCTACTTGAGTCCTTTCCACCATTTAAGCAAAGATTCTTGATCATCTGAACTTCTCCAAACAGCGCGTACTGTATAGTGCAAAAAATAATAATCAAAATATAACTACAAATACAGAATCTCTTACATTGTCTTTAGATCAGGCTCAGCTGGAAGAATACTCCCACACTCCATTTGGCAGGGCTCCAAACTGCTGGGAATTTGGCACCGAGCTGGTAATATGATGAAATCAAAGGGTGTTTTCCCCCCGGACTCCAAGGCTGGCCTGTCTTGACAACTTGACTAATTCCAGTCCAAGGTTTAGCCAGCTATAAAGCTTATAGAAAAGCCTGCGATATGTAAAATGTAAGCCCGAAGCTCCCTTGCTACAAGGAATTGATCTTTATAGACTCTTACAAGCAACAACATAACAATCTTTTTATCCCTCCGAAAACCCTCCATCACATTAGTCTGATTTGCAGTTATTTTTTTTGGGCCAATCATACTGTATAGTTTCTATACATGAAAATAAATGAAATATTTGTACTGGATACTAAATTAGCACTTGCTTTTCAGCTTGATCTAATTGGCTGTATTCACCTTTTAAAATGTGCTGGGTGATTTCCTAAATTTAAAATTAGCAAAAATAACAGACTTTGCAGACAATGCAGTGGCAGGAACTTTTTGGGGATTTAGAAAAATCAGTTACTTGACAGAAAGTACTCTTTCTTCTTCTGGTTAAATAACACACCAACATATAATATACAATAAATTATATATATATATATATATATAATATATATATTTTATATAAATCACACATTTATAGCCTCTAAATGTGTGATAATATTGCTGTAAAAAAATAGTGCAGTTGATAAGGAGGAAGGTATGTGTTTATAAGTAAACAGGTTTAAATAACGTATGACTCATCATTTATTAATAAATCTCAGTCACACACACACACACACACACACACACACACACACACACACACACACACACACTGTGTGTGGATATATGGATGTGTGTGTCTGTGTGTGTGTGTGTGTGTGTGTGTGTGTGTGTGTTAGCGAGCAAGAGAGCAGAGATGTGAATATTTTATGCATGCATACATTATAAGCTCCTGTTAAAGCATTCATAACTCTGCATATTTAGACTATTTCAAGCAATTCAACCTTTGTGTCTGTTAGCTTATTAGTGTGTTACAGTGAGATCACAGTTTACTGCTGGACCCTCTCGGCTTTACACTAAACATTCAATAAATTACTGTACAGAAATAGACAGGGACACAACTGTATGAAACAACATGTATATACTGTTTTCTATACTGTTCATAATGACCATAAAAAGTCACAGAGAATTGTCAACACACAATTATAAACATGAATAATAGATATTGACGCCATGAAGCAAAACACCAGGAGATTTGACTGATGAGTTCCGTCTTACTGTCTGAAGATGGGCTAATCAGCGAGACCTCCCGTTGTGCTGTTTGGTTGGATCGGAGACCTGCCTATTCTTCTATTAGAGCAGCAATTTCTTATTCAGGTCCATGGTGTTCATTCTGGACATTTTGTCAAAGATGAATTTAAAGGTGAATAAAGTTAAATATCTTGTGTGACACTAAACACAGTATGCCGCCTGAGGATCTGTGATGAGGAACTATTGATTGCAGGATAATCAAATAGTCTTCTTTAATTGAAAGAGTGGGATCCCAAAGCAGGTTTATCTTTTAATGCCTCAGTATAAACTGAATAAAGATAAATCAGAATTTATATTACGTGCCTTATTATCCTGATCCTTAAAGCTTATTCGTTCTTTTGCGGAGAGTTAGATGATGAGGTTGATACCACTCTCATATCAGTTTACATAAGGCTACATAAGACAGCAGCAAGCAGCCGCTTAGCTTAGCACAATGACTGGAAATGAGGAAACAGCTTGGCTCTGTCAAATGATAACAAAATCCACCCAGCAGCACCTGAAGCTCACAGAATTACATACATATCTAATTGGCCTAATCTCTACAAAAACTGAAGTGGAAAAACAACAACAATTTGACGTGTTATGGGAGGTTTGGTGTCAGACTTCTTTCCCCACAAGCAAGCAAATAAGCATATTTTGTCAATCTATTCCTTTAAACCTGAAAATGCCAAACTATTACTAGAAAAGTAACATTTTTAGGCTTGAGATGAAATCCAAATTAAAGATCTATAATTTTTCAGTTCTTACTATATACTCACTCTTTTAAAATGTTTTTTATTAACACATTTCCTTCAGAGCACAGAATAGCCATATCATATCTGCAGGACAGTTGAATTAAACTTGTGAAAGACAAAACCTTCCTGCCCACACAGTATGTATTTGTGACTGTTTTATATACATGAAGATAAAGTTGTGCTGTTGAACAATATTACTGGGAAAACTGAATACACCTGTACCTGGAGTACACCAAGTTGTAAATGGACTTTATGTCTGTGTTTTTTCCAGTGGAGGCTCTTCACCTAGGAACTCTGATGGCTGCACATGGTTACTTCTTCCCCATCTCAGACCACGTCCTCACTCTCAAAGATGATGGCACTTTCTATAGGTTTCAGGTAAGAATAGTAATAGTAATGCTCCGATTCTTATTTGTCTTGAAGGATCTCTATTAGTCTCTATTATTATTAGTAGCAGTACAATTACGGTAATGTTTAAAAAAGACTACTGAAGAAGATACCCTTCACACGGATCATTTTTAAACAGGCTATACCATATATGTCATCACAAAAACTGACAGACAGAATTGAATGATACAGGTTTGCCGGAGATTTTATAGAGAAAAATTACAAATATATTCTGTATTGTCATTTTATATAAAACATCTATAGCTCATTCCTTGCTGTTGAAAATAAATTACAAAAATCCCTTTACACATGACAAATTTCCAACTCTAAAAGCTGCAGTCATGATAAATCTTTCAAAGTGCCTCTGTGTGATATGCTGAGTCAAAACAGTGATTAGGAGTTGCTCCATAATTCTCCATAATACAGGTTCCTGAAAATAACAAAAAACACATCACTCTGAATGTCAATAGTGGGATTGACAGTTTAAGTGATTTTGCACCCAGCGAGCTCCCGTGAGTGTGCAGCACAGAACTAACTGAAGTTAATCAATGCCTGAGGCTGTTTGTGTTGTGTGTAGCAGGCTTCACATTGCTCTTTAGGTGTAATCGGTTTTCATCTGAAGCCAGGCCAGTCCATACAGTGATGCCTGAGGAGGGTTAAGATTCATGCTGGTGTCTGCTCTCAGTGCTCGCTGAAAGGAGCTTATGTGCTTTAGATGTTATGCTGAGCCCATTATACAACAAAATGTTTTATTGTGACAGATGCAGGGCTGTGTGTGTGTGCCCACATTGCATGACAGTGCACACTTTGATTCAAAACACAGTGTGGTTAGCTGAACTCTTTCAAAGTTTTGTTTCTTAATTACCTGTTTTTCCCTTTAGACTCCATACTTTTGGCCATCAAACTGCTGGGAACCAGAAAACACAGACTATGGTGAGAGAGCTGTTCTGGTCTTATATGTGAAAAAGGGGACTGAGTACCCAAAATGCTAGAATGAATAGCTGTGGATGCGGGGAGGGGCCCATAGAAAATGCATATCTACAGGACCCAGGATTTAGTGCTACGCCCCTGCTCTGACTGATACAGACTGATTACAGTGAAGGAAACCAAGGATATATTTGTATGCATGCAACTGTTGTGAACATTTGGCTGAAGGTTTTACTGGTGATACAGGGATGAGCTTTTCAATGTTTACAGCAGAGCGGAGATAAACACGTTGATAATGCCAAAAATGATTTGAGCAAATAGCAACACAGCCTTGCAGGTCTTTCATTTGTTGCTTGAGTTATAGGACGAGGAAAAGGGCTAATGCTCGCTGTGAGAATAATCCTGTGAGTGCTAGGGGAAGTTAGAGTGTCTCAGATGAAACAACTGATTGACATGAATGATGCCCCTTAATGAAAACAGTGTAATGGCATAATGAAGCTTCCACATAATGGTCAGTTAACAAAAGGATGAAGGGATGATGATAGTACAGAAAGAGATCAAAATCAGCCCCCCCCACACACACACACACACACACACACGCACACGCACACACCACACACACACACACACACACACACACACACACACACACACACACACACACACACACACACACTGTAACAGGCGCTCAGAAACCATGCACAGCCAATGACCTTTGTGATTTGCAGGCCAGTTTAAATGTGCAGTTGAGAGGATTAAATGAGTAAATGCAGGGCCACTTAAGGCTGTTAAAACCCAGCTGTGATCCCTCTATTGCCAATCTCTCTGTCTCTCTGTCTCTTAGCTGTTTACCTCTGCAAAAGAACAATGCAAAATAAAGCACGTCTGGAGCTTGCAGACTATGAAGCGGTAAGTGAAAGAGATCGTTTAGTGTCAGCACTTCCCTCTTCACATATCTGTTCATACTGACACTGAGGACATTTCTTTTCCTGTGTGCCACTGCATCATTTGTAACTTTCCTTTCACCTAAGCTATTAAATGAATCACTGGGTTACTCAGGGGCTTTTCTCATTGTATGTGAGCAGGGACCATTAAAGATGGTGTACAGCCGTGCACTGAACACATCATGCGCAGTAAACATAATCAGCCCAGATCCCTCAAAAACCTTTTATTCCCCATTTATTGTTCTTTGTTTTACTTGCAGGAGAGCTTAGCAAGGCTACAGAGAGCTTTCGCCAGGAAATGGGAGTTCATTTTTATGCAAGCAGAAGCACAAGCGAAGTAGGTTTCTATAAGAACCACACACGCATTGAGCCATTATGAGTGAGTCCTCTTACACCCTCATTCTGACATGAATTAAAGTGGTTTACTACAACTTGCCTGTAATTACCAGCACACAACTTCACAGATGACCTGCACATTAAAGATGTGATGGAGTGAATGCATCGTACGTGTGTTGGAATAAGCTACGTGCTCTGTAAAAACAGCTCTGAGCTCCCTTTTTGTTCCTCAGAGTGGATAAGAAAAGAGACAAAATTGAGAGGAAAATTCTCGACAGTCAGGAAAGAGCATTCTGGGACGTGCACAGACCAGTGGTGAGTGAAATTACTGATGTTGTCGTCATCGTCACCTTTGCTGTTACCGATATCATTGCTGACACTATCAACATCATCTTAATTGTTCCTGCAAAAGTGAATGATATTGAAAAAGTAATTCCACACTGATCACTCTGCACCACACACACACAGAATCAAAATGACATACTGTAGATATAATTTATGCTCTCTGGGCTATTTTAATCCATCCCACACATTTCAAGGCAGTGGCGATGCATCAAGCTGTTTGACAAAGAAACAATGTTTTGAAAATGTTATGCACTTCATGTAATGTATACATAAGCTAATGCATGAATGGTGTAAAGAGGTGAACACACTGTAAATGTTCCCGCGTGTATTCCTCTGCCATACACATTAAATGCCACATCAATAACTGTCATAACACATCAGCTTCACTGCTGCTCTTTACCTTGTTTATACATACTTGTTTAGCATTAGCATTTATTTTCCCCCTGAGGTTAAAGGGTCTCCTATGCTGTGTTTCTCTGAAAGCCACTGCTCCATGCTTAATTGGAAAATAAGTTTAATTTATGCGTCCTACGCGAGCAACATAATCAATATTAATTCAAATTTCACAGTGATGGTGTCAAGCTTCTCAGCCCTGTGTTTCTGGAAGAGACCTAGATTAGGCCACTTGTTCAATCATCCAGAATTTGCACACTAAGACTCTGATTTTCCGCTGGTTTACTAGTTTTGCTGGAATTGGCACCTTCCATGTTTAATTAACCAGCATCTGACACACTGTCCCAGAGACGTCTCAAAATCACTTCCCTCCCCAGCCAAACATATTGGATTTGATTACCTTAAACTCATATTATGGTGTCAAAATTGCACCTTCACAGTTTGTGGCAGAGCTATGCTAGAGGGCAACGCATAAACAGCTGAAGTTGTAATAATTAAATATTAATTATTACAACAATTATTACAACAAATTATTAATTATTAATTAAATATAAGCTGAATTAACTCAATTTCCTCCTCACTCTTCTTATAGCCAGGATGTGTGAATACAACAGAAGTTGACATAAAGAAGTCATCCAGAATGAAAAATCCCCACAAAACCAGAAAGGTACAGTAGATTTTCTCATTAATACACCTTTCTTTTAAGGTCAGGGTTGATATTTACACTGTAACACAGACATAAACAGCAGGCTTAATCTTCCTTGCTGTGATTGTCAGCAGCTATAAGGCTATTACTAGTATTTTAACATGTTTTTTGTCGCCTCAGTCTGTGTATGGGCTGCAGAATGATATCCGTACCCACAGCCCAACCCACACCCCCGCCCCAGAGGCCAAGCAGCCTACAGAAGAAGAACTGCAGGAACAGGTTAGACCTGCAGGTGGCGCTCTACTATTAAAGATAGGATTTTTGACGATTTAAAGTCAATGTTAGCATAGTCTATATCCACGACGTTCCATTTCCGGGATTGCATGTTGCCGCAGAAAATTCCGCTGGATTTCACTCCTTTCGTTTCCTTCCACTTTCTTTGTGTTGGTGTTTTAAACTTAGGTGGATTTATGAGGACTATGGTTAACTGCTCCTCAGATCTCTGCAGGGTTAATCAAGACAGTTACCTCGACTATCTGTCCAATATAAGTTTTCTGTTGCACGACTACAACAACTTTTGAATGTAGGTCACACGTTCAAACAAAACAAGTTTCTTCCCGAGGCTATTTTGCAGCAGCGCCCTGGCTCTGCTCGGCGTTTAGCACCGCCCAAGATGATTGTGATTGGTTTAATGAAATGGCAATAAACCGGAGCAACCGGAATTCTGTGTGGACTAGCCAGACCCTCCTCCGCAGCGCTGTGGAGGAAGGTCTGGCAAAGCGAGACTAATGCTACCACTGAAATTGTAATTGTAGTTCTTATTTGTCATCTGTAACTTTATAGTTAGTTTTTGGTATGCAATAATTGCATTGAGTATCCTTAGGTGTACATAATTAAGTACAATGTAATACAGTTTTAAGTGCACACATAAAGTAAAATAATAAAAATTATGTACTTGCAAACTGCAATTTCTTGTGAATTTGTGGCGACTGATGTATGCTAATTGTTATCTGCTATGATTTCAGATCACATTTTGGCAATTACAATTAGACAGGCATCGACTGAAAATGTCCAAAGTGGCGGAGAGGTGAGCGGTGTTATTTGTGTCTTTATTCAGTTTAGCCATTGATTTGTTTATTGAGCCTTTAAACGGTCTAACATGGTGTGGAGTTAAGAGCTCAGATGACCTTGGAGAATGATTGGGCCCAGACAATTCCTTTAGTGGGTGTCAGCGCTGACGATACCAGATACTGGATGGCACACAAAGTGTTGATTTGTCATTTCCTTCACTTACAAGAGAGGAGCATTCAGCAAAGAGTTCTCTAGGGCCAGTCCCTCTTTTCTGGCTTTCAATCTAAAATCCATGCCTTTCGTTAATTAAATCTTACAAATAGACAACTCATTCATAATGACTCACAGAAAGGTATGGAGCAGATGTGATAACTAGATTATAATATATGTCAAATTTCCACCAGTGATACAGATTCCTGTCATTAATACTGCATGATTTCTTTGTTTCTCCTCAAAAAAACAGTTTGCTGGCCTACACAGAGCAGTACGTCGAATATGACCCCTTCCTCACGCCTTCAGATCCATCCAATCCATGGATCTCAGATGATGCCACACTCTGGGAGCTTGAAGCCAGGTGCATGGGTGCATGTCTCCAGAGAAAGAGCAAAATAGATATTTATATGGATACTTACATTAGTTGATATATTTGTATGCGTTTTGTTGCACACATACTGCATCAGTGAAAGATAAGTTATATGTTTTGTGTGTCCTCCTCCAGTAAGGAGCCAGGCCAGCAGAGGGTAAAGAGGTGGGCTTTCGGCATCGATGAGGTTCTCAAAGATCCAGTGGGGAGAGAGCAGTTCCTCAAGTTCCTGGAGTCTGAGTTCAGCTCAGAGAATCTCAGGTACTCACCAACATGCATGCATACACACACACTGACACACACACACACACACACACACACACACACACACACACACACACACACACACACACACACACGCACACACACGACACACACACACACATGCACACACATGAAAACACACACATCACACACACACACACACAAAATACTGCGATGAAAAAAAGCATTTTGTTTCTAAATTGATTATAATTTTAAAAACGAAAGGATGTTTTACTGCCATGTTTACTGATGCAAATACATTTTTTACACCCTAATTTGTATAGTTTAATCTATAGCAATTCATCAAATTTAATAAGATGATCACGTTTAATATGTAATATCTGCAAAGCAAGTACCTACAGCTGTCAAATAAGTGTAGTACAAAGTACATTTGTCTATAGAAATACGCAGGTGAAGTACCTAAATAAATAATTAATAATATATTAATAATAATAATACATGTAATTAAGTACAGTATTTGAGTAAATGTACTTACTTTCTACCGCTTTGGATTAGTCAACATAGCTGGTAAGATAGCAGGATCTAATCATGTGTTTTGTTTTGAATTACGGACTGTGCCTTTATCTGTAATTGTTTCATGCTGAATTACAACCCTTACAGCTGCCTGAACCTTTGCAAATTGTACCTTCAACTACAAACTTTAAAAAGCCTAAAATAAATGGTTAACCTTTGTGGGACCAACTTTTGTTCCCACATGGGTCTCCACAATGTGATTGTGTGAACAGATATTTGTCCCCATGAATGCACACGTAAGAGACTGTGGGGGATTTAAAGCTAAAAACTATCCCTGTTATTAATGGGGCCATCGTTTATTCCATGTGTACAAGCAGGGGTGTCGGACTGGGGGGAAAAAGGGGACTGAGTACCCAGGGCCCTCATGTGAGGAGGGCCCAAAAATATGCTAGAACGAATAGCTGTGGATGCGGGGAGGGGCCCATAGAAAATTCTTTTCTACAGCGCCCAGAATGTTGTGCTATGCCCCTGTGTAAAAGTAACCTTCAGTTAAATTGTTTAATCAAAGCAAAGAGGGCAGTGGATAGATAAATAGATAGATAGATAGATAGATAGATAGATAGATAGATAGATAGATAGATAGATATTTATTGATCCCAAAAAATGGGAAATAACGGTGTTGCAGCCGCAAAATATAAGACACACAGCACACATACAGAGTATACATTAAATAATAGGAAACAATATACATGAAAAAATAATAGAATGCTACACAAGCAATATTTAAAATATATACAATTTGGAAATGCATCTTTTTTAAATGCGCAACTTTAGCTGTGGCTAGAAAAACACAGGTGGGCAGGAATATTATGTTAACAGATGATTTTTCATCTGTATATCCAGTTTCACCCCCCCTCTCTAAAATTACAGCAAAAGCAAACAAACAGCTCCTCCAAGCACTAATCAGCTGATTAAGGGGATCCAGCCCACCGGATGGAGCACCTTTGTCTTTATTCATGGTAACAGGAATACTGCAGAGTATCAAAGCATGGAAACAGCTTACAGTAATATGAGTAGAGCACCACTGTGCAGGATAGCTCCCCTGCTCCCTCTGATGGTACATGTCTGTATTGTTTCTGCCCAAAGCTGATCATTTGGTCAGTTTAATTGAATTATGATTTAATATCTCAGTCAGTTGAGCATCGTTTTATTTTTCCTATAATTGAACAGATGTATCACTAACAATTAGCATGCTGCTATTCATGTACATATTAACCCTTTCAAACTTAACTTTTTAAAATGTAACTTGCTGTATGGTGCTGAAACTGTCCAGTATTGCAATTTGTCCGTGCTGAGGTGTCCCTGACAAAGGCAAACACTTAAATTCTTCCTGTTAGTTCTACTTGCCATGTATCTTTTTCTCCTGACAAGATAATGGACCAAATTCCTTGATGTAGTATGTGTAAAATGGAAAAAAAGGATGCTCTTAAAAGGAATAATTCAATTATTGGAGATTATTTTCATAAACAAAATGTGTGCATAAATACTGATTTACATAGTTTCCAGTACATGCATACAGTTACATAAAGTTTACTATTACCTGTGCCACTTCCTTTTTGTGGTCCAGAGCTACTGTATTTACCGTTAATTTTGGTCTGTAGGTTCTGGCTAGCGGTCCAGGAACTAAAGAAACGTCCCATCAGAGAAGTTCCAACCCGGGTTCAGGAGATCTGGCAGGAGTTTCTGGCCCCCGGAGCACCCAGTGCCATCAATGTGGACTCCAAGAGCTACGACAAAACCACCCAGAATGTCAAAGATCCTGGACGCTACGCTTTTGAGGATGCACAGGTGCAAATGATAAAAATACATTAAATCACATCAATACATTTCTGTAGCGGCTTATTTCCAATTTTACACTGTACATAAGAATAAAATGTTCAACTTTTGAATGGAATGTTGGTTGTTATCTATAACTGTATTGTACACAACTGCATTGTAATATCCTCACCCCTGGCAATTCATGAAACAATCAATCAACCAATCAACCAACCAATCAATCAATCAATCAATCAAACAATCAATCAATCAATCAATCAATCAATCAATCAATCAATCAATCAATCAATCACAACTTTGTTTTGGTGGGCAGTGGAATAATGCATTTTATATTTTCAATTCAGCACAATGTGTTTTCTGGGCTTTTGATACATTATTTTCATTATTTGTGTTTCTACATCAGGAACACATCTACAAGTTGATGAAGAGTGATTCTTACAGCCGTTTTATCCGCTCCAGTGCCTACCAGGAGTTATTACAGGCCAAGAAGAAGGTAAAAAACGCATGCCGTCTTAGTTAGAAAATAAGATCAAACTAAGACGGCACTTCATGCTTACAACATTTGGTTTTGTTTGCACATACACTGACTCTTAAGTGATGCTAAAACCTGCCCTCCTTGCACCTACAGTCACGCATTTTCAAAGTCTGTTAAATCACACTTTGAGCTCAGCTCTTTAAGTCCATTCCCGGTAATCTGTTTACATCCAAAACAAGCATGCACCTTTGCTATTGCACTCACCTGTAGTGACATATATTTTGCTATAGGGGCAGGGTTGATATAATTCTGCTCAGTAAATAAATACAGGTATTTTAGCCCATTAATGGGTAGAACATCATGGTATATTTAAAACATTATGAGGATCCCAATGGATTTGTGTTTATGTTCCTTTTAGTCACAGTTTGCTTTCCACTAACTCCCAAACAAAAGCTGGTCTGTCTTGAGCTGCAGAGTTGAATGTGGATTTCACACTCCAAGCAAGTCCTTGAAATTAGATGCAGTCATTTGTGATAATGCCAAAAATCTTTCCTAATGCAGGTTCCAGTATATGTCTCCCACGAAAATGTACTTTGTCTGAAATGGATATAAACTTCCTGAATACAGAGATGTATGTGGCAGAGTTGCCTAAACGTGCAATCCAGGTCAAACCAAAGAATATGTCGAACAAAATGGCATCTCATGTTGGCCTTATCAATTAGGGGCAGATTGAGTGAATATAACATATTACCGTTATGTGCTTCAGGTGTGCATAATAAAGTAGCTGATCAGGTCTTCTTTTAAAACCATTATGCATACCAGAGAGTCTCAGAGGGTGTCATAACAGGATGAATCATTATTTAGTTAAACAGGTGTATTTATGTGTTTAAAACTGCTCTGTCTCATGCCTCCTACACTTCCTCCACCTTACATTCTGGCAAATAAGATGTTGCTATTATAGCTTGGATCTTTTTATATACAAATCAAAAATATAATGTGAATGCAGCACATTGGAAGTGAAGCGATTCTTTTTAAATAGCTTTATAATGATTTAGTACTCTTTCTCTATTCTGTTTTCGAGGTAGGCTGAACTAAAAGTACAGTTCTTGTCTATATGACTTGCAAACTGTTATTCTATATATTATAATTTATACATGGCCCCCTGAATCCTCTGTATGGTAAAAATACTTCACTTAATGTGTCCTTTTTTGTCCCCTCAGAAAAGTAAGAACTTGTTCTGAAGGCTCTCGCTTCCAGGTAATGTCTGATACATACAGGTTTTAAATATACTATAATTAATGTAAAATTTTCATTGAGCTCAAACGCTAAATTTGCACAGCGCATACAATGAAAAATGTGCAATTCCAGCATCATGTCTGTGGCTGCTCATATTGTTATTCAACCAGAAAATAAATTCTCTCATATTCACATTTACATATTGACTTCTTTCTCTTTTTTCCACCTGTCTGTTTCGCCTTTTTTCTCTTCTTTCACAGCGCAGGGGAAAGCACTAGGACCCAAGAGGCTGACCAGTCGTGTGCCATCATGCTAAAATCAATGCCATCTCTCTCTCTGGGACATGGAGAGGGGGGACCATATCATCTCTTCATCATTATTGTCTGTCCATCCACTCTTGGCTCAGCCGGGCGATGAGCTGGACCGTCTGTTCGTCTGTTGTCCACCGGATGTTGCATGTCCATGGAGAGGATGTTCCTTCTTCTCTCTCCTCTTACAGTACATGATGTATTTCCAGTAATCTAGGAAAGGAGGCACTGCTGGACTTGTGAGGACACTGACAGACTGGCGAGATGAAAATAATTAAAGAATATCGAATCCAGTGTTCCAGTTCTTTCCATCGTAACTGCTGGATCAGATCCCCCTCTCTCACTTCCAGCTAAACCAATGATGTCAGAGAGAGAAAGAAAAAGAAGAAAAACACATAGAAAAAATATATCAAATGACAGCTTTAACTGATAAATCTAACCAATATCATCGCTTTTCATGATCTGAGGTCACAGATACTTTGTCATGCTATGGGAAGTGTTGTGCAGAATGAATATACAATATATATACATATATATATTATGATTTTTATTATTATTATGAATATTTATGGTGTATTTATTTTGCTTTGCATTATTTTATTGCACTAAAATAATAAGCACATATGGTTTTCCTTGCACTTTTAAAGTCACATTCAAAATTACAAAAAGTATGTCTCGTCTTATGTAGAACATAATTCTTTGTTATTCTCTCCTGCATTTATTTTTATACCATATTTAAAGACACTTTTACTTACTTGTATTATTAAAGTTGGCCCTCTATCTGTTACTATGGCCTGGGTTTGTATTTCTTTGAACTTTTTGAACACAAAGTTCCACTTCAGTAATGAAGACTTGCGTAGCATTCACTCTGCAGGGTTAAAAGAATCCAGTAACAGTGCTTGAATATTGCACTTTTGCTTTCTGCCACTAGAGGGTGTTCAAATATATCCTACAGTATGGATCTGCCTCATTTTAGCAACCAGCTCCTCCTCAACACAGATGCACCATAGTACTGCAGATAAATGAAGTTTTGTCATGCAAAAGTGCCATCATCCTCTGGTCTGCTGAAGCAGTTTTTGTTCAGACTGTACCCATCTGAGGTTTTGCAGGGTCTGTTGATGTTTCAGCTCTTTGATGGCAGAAGTGACAGTCAGTGTTTTCAGTCTCAGTGCCCAGTGGTCAGCACAAAACAGACAAACATTATTGTCTCACTTGCATCAAGGAATGTGAATTGTGGCATTTTTTTTCAAAGCACCCTGTTAGTGTGTCTGAGTACAAGCATATAATGATTTAAGGATTGGGGATTATGGGTTGTTATGTGATGTGGTCAAAGTGCCAATGAGAGAGGATCATTTATGTTTTTTTGTAGGAGATCATTGTTTCTTCACAATTTTGTCCTTTATTGTCCATGTTGACAAAATGTCATCCACCTCTTAAAAATGTAAAAGTAAACATCAAACACAGGGGAAGAGGGGAAGAAAAACTACAATGGAAAAAGAAGACAAAGGAAAAGTCATTTTGATAGGTTTGATATATCATGGATGTGTGGGCATTACAATAAAATATATCGGAGAAAAATGTCAATAGACAGAGAGAGACAGACACAGGGAAAGACAGACTTAAATGAAAGAAGTGAAGCTTGGTTAG